>NC_031495.1:58008702-58114033 GCF_000237925.1 Schistosoma mansoni
TAGCTTCAATTGACTCATGATCTCAACTCTGTAAATTACTAAAATCTCCACAAAACCCCTTCTGAAAATGTAGTATAAGTTATTTTTTAGTTTGTTCTTCTTGACATAGATAACAACTGTATGCCAAATCTTGAGTCATAATACCAGTAATCATATCAGAAGTCGCCTCATTATGACCTTATAAGTTCAATTTGTTAAAAAAATATTTGGGTGTTTATGGAATGTCGGGTTTGTTTTATCTAATTTAGATATATTCTTATTGATAAAACCATGCTATGATATTCTACAGATGATAAAAAGTGGTTGAGACAGTATTCATTTAATTATTAAAAGTATGATGATTTTGATCGAAAATAAGTTAAGTATATATATAGATGATTTTCTTCAGTACATAAATAGTGCTGTTTGAGACTAATTTATCACTGATTAGAAAACAGTTTCGTGTTTCTTAGCTTTTAGGATAGGTAAATACTATCCTTGTAGTGTAGTCAATAGTTTAGGTGTCTCGATACCCTCATATATTTTGTTTGATGTGAGGTTGTAAAAGCCGTTGGCAGAGATCCTTGACTATTGGTTTTTTGGTCATTTATACTTTCCAGAAAAGCCTATTAATTGATACTTTTCAGATAATTTATAATTTCATTATCCAGAATTCCAGTTAAGGATCTTATTGATGAAGTTTATAGACCGTGACTTATTTTCTGTAAGACTGAGATGTTTGAAATATTTTTTTCATTAAGCAGTAAACGCGAATTGCTTTCATATGAGTTCTAATGGGATTCAAACAAAGTGTCAGATGCTGTTATTGCTGAAATACATTTTTTCATATTAATATCAGGTAGAAATGACATATAGAATTATCAGAATTCAAGCGTGAAGGATTGAAATCCAAAAGCTAAATACTAACTTTCTAAATTTAACCAAAAATTTAAAACTATATGATTAAACGTAATTGAAAAATAAAATAAATTCCCTTCAAATATGGTAACTTTTGCTAGGGAATTCTCTGAATGTAAACTTATGGTCCAAAATAACCCAGAAAAAGCAACAAAACTAATTTAACAGCTAGAAATAAAAACCTATTTCGTATCAAATAACAAAAGGATGAATAACTAGACTCAGCAACTATTTAAGTCAACTGTAAAATGGTTGATATGATAAATCATGGGGTGATTTGGGACAATAATAAATGTAGCGTCAATGGCTTACAATGATAAATGGTCATAAATTAAGTACTGGTGGGAAGAGGTAAATGATGGTGAAACAGAAAGAAGTAGTAATCTGTCCATATAGTGACTGAAGTTTGTAGTTTGGGAATCGGTATTATATGTTATAAGAGTTGAACAACATATAGAGACCTATTCATCAAGTAGGGTGAATAATTCTGTGACAATTAAATATCAGTATGGGGTTATGGAGACTTGAGTTTTGATCGAAACTAAGTGTTCGTGCTCGAGATCGAAGGTCCTGGGTTCGAATTTCATGTGCAGGTTCGTGGGTGCACACTGCTGAGGAGTCCCATAATAGAAAGAAACGGCCGTCTAGTATTCCCTGATTTTCTTCGAAGTTTACTTTAAAAAACACAATTCAATCATTTCATAAAAGTTAATATCATATTACGGAGTCACTAGTGATTATCTATCGGATTTTCTCGGTTACGTTTGTTACGCGTCACCGATCAAGCAACTTGACAATATAATTTATTCATTTGGCATTTTAATCAGTACAAAGCTATTTGGTATAATTTTTATTTTACAGAGAAAAATGGTTTAACTGTGAAAACATCCATTGGTGTTTTGGAACAATAACATAGCAAATAAACCATTCAGCTTAGAGAAGGAACATTACCAAAAACGTCCATCTGAGCAAACAAAACTTGTTCGTCATTTCAAAATACAAGGGATTGAACACCATAATATTGATCAGTACCTAGATTATGATAGGTTACATCAAGTCAGTTTATTGGTAGATTATTTACAAATAGTATAAGATCACAGTGAGAATTTGAACTGTACCATTGAATGGTATGAGTTACTAATCTTCAATAAAAAAGGAATTCAATCTCTCTCACTTTCCGCATATATTTTATTAAACAATTCATATCAGCCTAAAATTTATTTCAACGGCATTTTTAAAATATTTGACTTGAATCATTAAGTATATATAGCCCCCAAATGCCCTGGTACGGCCAAAAGTGGGGAGAGTCCGCTCTCCCTCTCGAAATGCTCTCACATGGCCACGCGTATATAGCCTCTGCCAAGGAAGTCCTACTCACTGCCTTCTCGTGTCACCGGTGTTGTTTACGGAATCGAGGGGGACGAAAAGCGAATGTCCGTCGCTTTAACCGGATTAGTGGACACGGCGAGTCCACCTAGGGAAGTTGGAAAACCCTGATTCCAAACCAATGGTGAACATGGGCTCCAGTATCCTGAAGGAACAAATAGCGTATGAATCAATCGTTGGTCACTGACTACCATGGAAATGCATCGCCTCACGATGCTCCACTGATCTGTGGATCAGACCTTTAGGTCGAAGGCTTCGGGTGTGGCCCCCTAAGAAAACCACCTGCTTCAGTTTGAGCACCTGAGCAGTATCACAGCCCTAACACAAATCTCACTTGATTTGTGTGGCGCATATGTATCTGGTGCCCCTTTGTACCAATATTTATGTGGTTAAATAAATAAATAAATTTCCATAAAAACATTTTTCGGTGTGGAACTTGATTGAAAAACTAAAATATTTGATACTATTTTTATTATGTAATGGAATTTTCATTTAAATAAAATTTTATTGGTTATTCAAATAAATAAATAAAATATTTTTGACTTATGTCTGAATTACTTTTATTGATTTTTAAGTAAATCAACCATACTTATATCAAAAGCAAACAGTTTGTTGACTTTTTAATGTTAGAATATCAAATAATAATGATAATAATAATAATAGCAATAATAATAATAGCAATAATAATAATAATGGAGATAGGAAACCTCAATAATGTTCATACATGATTCCATTACTAACGATTGAACCCAAGACCATCAGTCTTTAGCTTAAGCTCTGACCTCTAGATCACTGAGCTGGGATTCAATAGTTTACCTTCAGTCAATTTACAATATTGCACTACCATCTTCAATTACCTGTTATGGATTGATGTCCCATATCTGACATAGGTAAAATGATCAAATTTAAACTTTCATCAGTATTTTACTGAGCAGTTTTACTTTGAAAAATTGGTTTAAATTATAGGTAACTTTTGTATTGGGTAACACTGAAAGTTCTCAAGTTGTAGACAGACATCGTATCCTGTACAATGTAGATTTACGGACATCATGTCTTAGTGTAAGAGCTTAAGTTTCTAAACTAGTGAAATGAAATCCAATAATCCTAATTGTTAGTTTTTGTGAATAGTTTTGCAGATATTAGATTCCAAGTTTATAGAATATATTAAAATTTGTAGAAATCTTTGCTAATTGAATTGAATAATTTTAATATTTCATTTGGTTATCTAGTCTAAACTTTACCAAAGAACTGATTTACGTAGTTCGATTGTAAAACAGAGTATAACGTTGACACTTATCACATGCTGTAAAAGTGATTACAATAAACTGTCATATTTAATATTTTATGATTCAAGCAGTGACATAACTGTGGTTAGCACATATTTCAGTTTCTTTGTAAGACTATTGACGACCTTTGAGCAACTCTAAAATGACCTTCGAGTGTCCACCCACTTAACAAGGTTAAATGAAGGTTATATACTAGTGCGAGGAATTATGATTAAGATTCACAGTTGAATATTAGGGTTATAAATTAGATTCAATATTTTCATCATGAGCTAACATCAACCATAATGCCAAAATGGTATTTAGCCAAATGAGAGAATGAATTTCGCGCCAAAATCCAAGATTTTCTATCTTAAATGTGATTGGTTTGTTTCTAAATTATAGTCTCGCCAGTTTTTTTCTAATTATAGATAAAAATTATTGTTGTTTCTGAGCTTTATGGACTCTGTATATTGAATATGATATACAGATTTAGATAGGGAGGATTTTTAAAAAATGCTTACAGTTGAGAGTAAACGGTCATTAGTTAGTCTTCGTAATCGAATATTTCAAAATTTTTATTTAGCAGTTTTACAACAAGGAAATTTCTATTCTGTTCATGAAATTTTCTTAGTTTATCTAAATTTATATCATGGAATAATGTGTCTATTTTTAATACAACCATTTTCATGACCAATCATCCCACGACCAATATAAATAAACTACTTATGTGCTATTTTTAAGTAGAGTTTAATATTGGCTATCAGTGGAATCCAGGACGTGTGTCTCGTCCTATTTGAGACTCGTGTTGATATTCACTACAGGACTCGGACTCAGTGCTTCTCGTTTGGAACGCTAAAGTGTTATACCTTTAATTACTAAATTCAGACAGCCAATGCTAGCCAGTGAATAATACTGCTTAAAAAGGCTTATAACTGATAAAAAAACCGAAGTGATTTATATTGGATGTAAACACTTTTTCATTCCGTTAAATTAGTTATAATTAATAACTGTTAACTAATCAAAATACAATACAATTGATTAACTACTGGTTAACTAATAAATTATTAATGATTTATATAGTTGAAATCATGAGTCGATTGGAGTTAGACCACCATGGAAAACCTGGAAGCACTGAAAGGTCGTTTCGTCTCATTGTGGGACTCCTCAGTAGTGCGCATTCACGATCCCGCCTCACGAGATTTGAACCCAGAATGTATCAGTCTCGAGCGAGAGCGCTTAACCACTAGACCACTGAGCAAGCCGGCATCCAACGGTGTTAATGTCTAACTTCAACCAATCCATGAAATTGAACAACCATTCACCAATTGTCTTCAGTGAGTTGATATCTCCCAACAGACCTGGTTGAACTCCACTGGTTACTGCTCTTCACTAGAACTCCAGGGATGCGTACTGCTGAGGAGTCAGTCCCACAATAGAACGAAACGGCCGTCCAGTGCTTCCAAGTTTTCCATGGTGGTCTAAATTCAATTGACTCATGATTTCAACTATATAAAACTACTAAAATCTTCACAAAACCCCCTTCTATGAATGATTTACTTAAATTTATTTCCTTTCAGAATAAAAAATATAATAAAAATGTTACACTTACTATTATATATTCAACATTGATAATGATATAAATTTCATATGTGAATTTATTACCGTCATATAAAAAAAATATATGTATATATCACTAGCTAATAACAGATAAACAATAATTTGAACCAGAAATGAATTCACTTTCTTATTGATTACAAACCAATACGTGTATCATATGTGAATTTGCATGTAACTATGTAACTATGTATGTATGTGTGTATATTATGAACTAAACATTATGTATATATATTTGTTTGTGAATATATGCATGTATTAAAATTTAACTCATCTACTATTATGAATATAAACTTTGTCATTTGGTTTCTTTAAAGAAAAAAAAACAGAAAAACTTAATGTGATCAGTTATATACTACTTTTTTTTGTTTTATTAAACTAGCAACCAATTTAAAGTATAAAAAAAATTTAATAGTGAATTATTTTAGGTGTAGACAAATTTATTGATTAAAAAAAATTGGATGATTTAAAAGTTTACTTCATAAATTTCTTTAATAGTTTAAATCAACTTTATATTTATAATAAAGAGATAGATTGTAAGCAAAGATGGATAGTGGCTAGCAGTGCTTGTGAATTAAGGCTATATCGAGGCAATACGCACAGTATGCACATATGCCAATTAGAGACTGACCAGTTGTAGTCCTAAACATCAATGGGAAGATTCAAACAAACAATACTAAATGAATTTAAAGAGATAGATGTTTAAGATTTTATTTGACCAATATCAGCTGATATATGAGTTGATCCAGAGGTCGACTTGACGTAATCTCAATAATTCCAAGTTTTATTATATTTTTCAGCTTAAAGCTAGGAAAGAAATTTGCGTTGTGGATTTTATCTTATTTGAATTTTATTAGTTAGACGTACTTGAATCAATGTGTTGATATTCACATTGAAAATCGAACTCAGTGCTTATTATCAGTTAGTAAGTGTTGTCAAATATAACTCAGTATCGATTGTGCAAAAAAAATTCTGACGCATCTTCCAATAAGATATTTAGTCACACTCTTAATTCTAATGACATTTTTTTTGAAAAAAGTACGTTATCAGTGTATTTATCTAAGGTCATTTACTGACATAGATTGATGAAATTCAGCTCAGCATATATCAGCAACAACCAAGAACTAACGTTTTTTGAATGAAGGGACTAGTTGTTTTAAGCAATGTTTTCGTTGTTTGAGGGAAGAGGATTTTAGAAATTAAGTCATAACAACGTAGAAATTGGTTTACTTCATAGTTTTGTTTACGACAACTTGTACCTAGGCTTTTTATTATATTCTAATTTAAGTATAATTTCCATTCTTTCAAAGAGTCAAATCTGGTTTTATCTAGAATAAGATTGTATTGTTGAGGTTATAAAAATACTTTCAGAACTTTTTCCAGCGATATTTTGTCAAAGTTATTTCCATGAAGATAAACAGTACCCGCTATAAATTACTGTTTAAATTTATAATAAAAAATTGAGTTCACTCAAATAACAAGATTTTATACGGGAATAAGGATAGTAATACAAATGGGTACATTATTATGGTACGAGAGGAGAGATTATCAAGTATTACTTCAAAAGGACGTTTAACAGAAACACATTTATGACTGTCAGCATGTTAAACAGTCGTTTGACCTGGGTCAACCAGTATCACAGTCTGAGACATTGCCAATGATTTCTTTGCGTTGTGAGTAACACCCTGTTAGAGTTGTATATTTCCAGTGATTATTTTATGAGTAGTAACCAGCCTAATGTTCTCACACTGCTTAGTATATGCTAGTACAGTTGTTGACTCTCCAACTTTTTAGAGGTTATCGTATTTTTCATCATGGTTAGCTGTTTGCCTTATCAATGAGTGTCATTTAACGAGAAGATTAGGCTCACTGTTGTCTCCTAACAATTTTAAAATATCTAGTAAATTTTATCTCAATGTTGACACAGATAACATAACAACTACTTTGAAACTTGGTCGATAGAAATTCAGCAGGAATCAGGACCAAACAATAAGATGTTAGTTACTACTTCTTCTACTACTAATAATAACACTAACACTAATACTAATGTTGTGAATTTACAGCCCGGCGGCTTTTTTTCTCGTGAATTATTTGCCAATCGAAATACGACTTATACAATCTTATTACTGTGCCAAACCGATGACGTTCGACTGGTATGAGCAGCCTAGAGTCCTTATTGGTCCTTTATCCGCCAAGCCCTTCCAGTTGAGTCCAGAACACCAATAACAGCTTCAACTATGCGAATCATTTATTTCAAACGTGATTGGTTTTTATACCAGCCAAACAGACCACACCACAGCATAAAATAAGAAATAACATTTACACAAGATCAAGCCAAACAAAGGCTGTGAACGTGGGGGGCGGTTATTAATAAACTGAACATAAGAATAGTAAGTCGTATAATAATCTATGGGTCAAAATGAAGCTTATAATAAGGGGAACATAGATATACATAATCTAGTTACTGAACAGTTATACAACCAGAGTATATATATATATATATATATATATATATATATATATATATTAGTCCGTTAATAGTTCTCAGAAGTTACTCGTAATTTAATGTCCACTAGTATATAACAACTACTACTGATACTACTACTACTATCTGTTCTGTCTTTCAAATTTATTTTATTATTGCTTGAAATAAAACAGCTATGTAACGAAAAAATGTCCATCAATTCGCGAATCAACTGGAATAATATGTTTCATAAAATACATAATTAATGGTTTTATGATATTTATTTTATGATATATATAAAAAAACACCAATTAAAATGAATTACTTATAAACTTTCAGTAGAATTGTTATTTGACATCATGAATCAATTGAAGCTAGATCACCATGGAAAACTTGGAAGCACTGGAAAGCATTAGTGAATATGCGCGCGAAACTGATAGCTCTTGCGTTCAAATCTTAGAGGGCGGGATCGTGGATTCGCACTGCTGAGGAGTCCCATACTAAGACGAAACAGCCGTCCAGTGCTTTCAGGTTTTCCACGGTGGTCTAGCTTCAAATGATTCATGATCTCAACTATCAAAATTACTATAATATCCAGAAAACCCATTCTGAGAATTGTTATTATTATTTTTTTAGAGGAAAATAAATAATACACATAGTTAAAAAATATTTAACTGTTTTTAATTTAACTCCGCCTGTAGCTCCTCTGGGGGTTACTGTCGGTCCCAAGCCCGGGTAAAGGAGGAGGGTTGGGCATGGGTTAGCGACCCCATCCCGTAGAAAATCAACTCGCTAAAAAAACGCTAACCAGAAAAAATCATTCAAACCATTCAAACTCTGCCCTGGGAGTAGAAGGAATAATTATGACGTCTCATGATGAAAGCCGAGTTCCTTCGGAAGTCATGAGGCCGATGCACCTCCTTACAACCAGAGCAACAATTCTTATAGGTACATGGAATGTCTGAACAATGTAACCGGAAGAGTCTTCCAAATTGCTGCAGAAATGAGAAAATACAACCTGGAGGTGCTTGGAATCAGCGAAACACATTGGACGCAGGTTGGACAACAACGACTGTCTTCAGGAGAACTTCTGTTATACTCCGGTCATGAAGAAGAAAATGCCCCACATACACAAGGAGTTGCATTGATGCTGTTCAGAAAAGCACAAAATGCACTTATAGGATGGGAATCTCATGGACCAAGGATCATCAAAGCCTCCTTCAAAACAAAGAGAGAGGGCATTACAATGAACGTCATCCAATGCTATGCGCCGACCAACGACTACGATGAAGACGCTAAAGAGAAATTCTACAATAGGCTGCAGTCGATCTTCGAGAAGTGCCCAACCAAGGACCTGACAATTCTGATGGGAGATCTCAATGCCAAGGTTGGAAAGGACAACACTGGATATGAAGACGTCATGGGACAACATGGACTGGGAGAAAGGAACGAAAATGGTGAGAGATTTGCAAACCTATGTGCCTTCAATAAACTGGTCATAGGTGGCACCACATTTCCACACAAAAACATACACAAAGCCACTTGGATTTCACCGGATCACACTACACAGAATCAAATCGACCATATCTGCATCAACAAAAAGTTCAGGAGGACGATGGAGGATGTGAGAACCAGAAGAGGAGCTGATATAGCATCCGATCATCATTTGCTGGTCGCCAAGATGAAACTAAAACTCAAGAAGCACTGGACAACGGTGCGGACAACATCACAAAAGTTTAATACGGCCTTTCTTCGAGATGCTGACAAACTCAACAAATTCAACATAGCCTTCAGCAACAGGTTCCAGGCCTTTCATGATCTACTCAATGGAGAGGGAACTACCATGGAGAGCAACTGGAAAGGTATCAAAGAGGCAATCATTTCAACATGTCAGGAGGTTCTGGGCCAAAAGAAGCACCATCACAAGGAATGGATCACTGTTGGTACACTGGATAAAATTGAAGAAAGGAGGAACAAGAAGGCAGCAATCAATATCAGCCGAACAAGAGCAGAAAAAGCCAAGGCACAAGCCGAATACACAGAGGCAAACAAGCAAGTGAAGAGGAGCATCAGAACCGACAAACGTAAATATGTGGAAGATTTAGCGATGACAGAGGAAAAGGCTGCAAGAGAGGGAAACATGAGACAACTGTATGTTACAACAAAGAAACTTGCTGGAAATTACCGTAAGCCAGAAAGACCAGTGAAAAGCAAGGAAGGCAAAGTAATCACCGACATTGAAGAACAACGAAACAGGTGGGTAGAACACTTCAAAGAACTCTTGAATCGACCAGCTCCACTGAACCCACCCAACATCGAAGCAGCACCCACAGACCTCCAAATCGATGTTGGCCCACCAACAATTGAAGAGATCAGCATGGCCATTAGACAAATCAAGATCGGCAAAGCAGCGGGACCAGACAACATCCCGGCAGAGGCACTGAAAGCAAATGTAGCAGCAACTGCCAAGATACTCTACATCCTCTTCAGTAAGATTTGGGATGAAGAACAAGTACCAACAGACTGGAAAAAAGGACTTCTAATCAAGATACCAAAGAAAGGCGATCTTAGCAAGTGCGACAACTACAGGGGCATCACTCTCCTCTCAATACCAGGAAAAGTCTTCAACAGAGTATTGTTAAACAGGATGAAGGATTCCGTGGACGCCCAACTTTGAGATCAACAAGCTGGATTTCGTAAGGATAGATCGTGCACAGATCAAATCGCAACTCTACGTATCATTGTGGAACAATCAATCGAATGGAATTCATCACTGTACATCAACTTCATCGACTACGAGAAGGCATTTGATAGCGTGGACAGGACGACACTATGGAAGCTTCTTCGACACTACGGCGTGCCTGAGAAGATAGTCAATATCATACGGAACTCCTATGATGGACTAAACTGCCAAATCGTCCACGGAGGACAACTCACCGACTCGTTTGAAGTAAAGACTGGTGTAAGGCAAGGTTGCCTACTCTCACCCTTTCTCTTTCTTCTGGTAATAGACTGGATCATGAAGACGTCAACATGTGGAGGAAATCACGGGATACAGTGGACAGGCAGGATGCAACTTGACGATTTAGACTTCGCGGATGATCTGGCTCTTCTATCACAAACGCAACAACAAATTTAGGAGAAAACGACCAGTGTAGCCTCAGCCTCAACAGCAGTAGGTCTCAATATAAACAAAGGGAAAAGCAAGACTCTCCGATACAATACAATATGCACCAATCAAATTACACTTGACGGAGAAGCTTTGGAGGATGTGGAAACCTTTACATATCTGGGCAGCATCATTGATGAACACGGTGGATCAGATGCAGATGTGAGGGCGCGGATCGGCAAAGCAAGAGCAGCATACTTACAACTGAAAAACATCTGGAGCTCAAAACAATTGTCAACCGACACCAAGGTTAGAATTTTCAATACAAATATCAAGACAGTTCTACTGTATGGGGCGGAGACGTGGAGAACTACGAAAGTCATTATCCAGAAGATACAAGTGTTTATTAACAGTTGTCTACGCAAGATACTTCGGATCCGATGGCCAGACACCATCAGCAACAAGTTACTGTGGGAGACAACAAACCAGATTCCAGCGGAGGAAGAAATCAGGAGGAGGCGCTGGAAGTGGATAGGGCACACTTTGAGGAAATCACCCGATTGCGTCACAAGACAAGCCCTCACATGGAATCCTGAAGGTCAAAGGAGACGAGGAAGACCAAAGAACACATTACGCCGAGAAATAGAGACAGGCATGAGAAGAATGAACAAGAATTGGATACAACTAGAAAAGAAGGCCCAGGACAGAGTGGGTTGGAGAATGCTGGTCGGCGGCCTATGCTCCATTGGGAGTAACAGGCGTAAGTAAGTAGTAAGTAAGTAATTTTAGAATATATTCTTACTAAATCTATTATTTTTCTCCAAGACATCAAACTACAGTATTCTAAATTTTTATATCAAAAGTTAAACTGTCCCATTTTAAATCTAATCTCGATTTTTATAGTTGAGATCATGAGTCGATTGAAGCCAGAGTACCATGGAAGATCTAGAAGCACTGGACAGCCGTTTCATTCTATTGTGGGACTGACTACTCAGCAGTGCGCATCCACGATCCCGCCTATAGAGATTCGAACCCAGGACCTATCGGTCTCGCGCCCGAGCACCACCGATAGACCTCTGAGCCGGCATCCCATGGTGTTAATGTCTAACTTCAACCAATCCATGAAATTGAGCAACCATTCACCAATTGTCTTCAGTGAGTTGATATGTTCCAACAGACCTGGTTGAACTCAACTGGTCACTGCTTCTCATCAGAACTCCAAGTAATACCTCATGGAGCCAGTCACTAGTGAGCATGTGATTATAATCAGAAAGGGTTTTGTGGAGGTCCCACAACAGAACGAAACGGCTGTCCAGTGCTTCCAGGTTTTCCATGGTGGCCTGGCTTCAATCGACTCATGATTTCAACTATGAAAATACTGAAATCTCCACTAAACCCCTTCTCATTCTAATCTCTATGTAAATTACTTCTAGAATTTGATATAATATAACATTTTCTGTTCTGGAAACAAAATTACCGACAGAGTTTGTATCACACATAGGTAATTACATCACTTCTGATAGTGCTCTAAATAATCGTAAATCAGTGGATTATAGAGACTTTGAATGACTAATCACTGAATGTTTGATCATTGAATACACTTATTAAACTTTTTTCATGCTAATCTTCAGGTTTTACATTTGAATAGCTAGGAAAAGCAAAATATTCTGTTATGTAATGCATTATTCATCGTTGGGAAATGAGAGAACATTGTTTGGAAATAGAAATCTGTAGAACAATGCTTACTTTCTGCATAACCTGAAGAAGTTACTGTTAGTAAACATAAAATTTAGATAAAGAGATTTTATAGTTGAAATCATGAGTCAATTGAAGCCAGAGCACCATGGAAGACCTAGAAGCACTGGATGGCCGTTTCGTCCTATTATGGGACTCCTCAGCAGAGAGATTTTATTCAATATTTTAGTGATATAACAACATATTCGTATAATGAAAAATCAATGAGAAACAAAAAAAGAGACTCAATAAAAGTAAGTAAACACAGAATAAACAAAAGTTTCTGTTTAATTGAAGAAGGAATAAGTTTTTCAGCACAGTTAAATTTTTGTAAAAGAATTTTCACCTAGTAAACAACTTTGAATGTTTATTTTTAATGTAGTAATAAAAACTTATTTGTTTTGATCAAATGAATCGATTATCATTTTGTTATGATATTAGTGAATTTAACTGAATTAAAAGAGTGAGTTGGCTTAGGTATTTGTAGTCAATGAGTTCAAATGTGAAATGTAATTGTTTATTTAGGTTTTATCATTCAGATAGTATCATTGTTTCTCATACAGAAGACTTAAAATAAAGTACATAAACATTTACTCTGTAGATAAGTAACATTACATAATAGTAGTTGAGTGGATAAACTGTACGTGGAACTTCAAACCTAATTAAAAATAGAACACAATTTGGTTTATATATTTATTGAAGCGTTCACATGTAAAAGTCAATAAAATAAGTAGATTCGCCTTGTAGATAGACAAAAACAAATACAAGAGCTTGATTGTATTATTTCCTGTCAAGTGAATTCAAAACTTTAACAAGCAAAGTGGACCGTGAACTTGGCCATTACACAGGGTTTGATTAGCGTATGCTCAATTTACATGAACAATGAATAATACTCATTGCGTACTATCATTTTTGATCTAATTTCTTCCGGTCAGTAGTTACATTTACATCATAGTAGACCAGTGTATTTTTGTAAATAACACTATATATATACTCTAAATTAGGCATAATTCATTACAGTTATAATTTAGGGAAACACTAATTTCTAGCAAACTGAAGGATATTAGTTTTAAGATTAATATCTGTTAATGAACTGAAAAATGTAGTGAGACTAATGATAAATATTAATTTTATATTTTAGAAAGTTAAAACAATACTAAATAAATATGGCAAAGTGATTGACAAATTTGTGAGTCATGATAAAATGAAGTAGCTCGGATATCTGATACACTTGCCTAGACCTACGCAAACTGAAATAGAAGATGGTTGAAAGGAAGGAACGGCAATTCAAATCATGTGTCATTAGCCTGAGAAGTTTGCGTCTGCTGAGCTGATCCATGTGTGAAGATTTACCGTTATGATCTGTTTGGCCATTATGGAATTTTTCAGAGTTTAACTTTCCTGTGAACAACATCCCGCATAAAGCCAGGAAATAAATGGATAGTTTGAAATATGATTGTCAAGTAATATCACAAATTATTTGGCATTAGGGAGGAGAAGAGACTCAGTGGTCTTAAGATATCGTAGTGGGTATGAAACATAAAAATTGTGTATTCGTAACATTGTGTGTGTGTGGTATATCAGGAGAGTTGAACAATGTCATATGCTTTTTGAAGGTTGGCAAGAATATGCACTTTCAATTTTCCTAATTTTCCTGATTGGTTGGACAAGCTTTGAAAAAAGTATAATAAAATTGAACTTGATTATAGAACATAGCAATGTTGAATACTGAAGATTTTTGAACTAAGGTTAAGCGAATTCCTGTGTAATCCTGTTTTCAATATTTCTTCAGATGATATTAGTTCGTGATGAAAATTAATAAATTAATAATGACCACATCGAATTTTACATATGCATATTTCATAATACACTATTCACTGAAGAAAAGCTTTTGTACATAATTATGTATCAAACGTTAACTATAAGATTTGTAAAAAAAAACAAATATTCAAATATAGTTCACTTACTTTTCTGATAAAGCAAACCTTGGCAATCGTTTTTCCTTTGCATTGTTCAAATGATCATATTTTGATGGATTATCTTTCAGCATATAATTAGGTAGTAATTCCGAGTAAATCAGCATGATATGTATATGTCTACATAGGGTCCTGGTGAATTATAAGTAGTTTAAGTAGTCATAGGTGAAAAGGAAAATTTTAAACAGGAAAATAATAAATTAGTATTTTAAGGTAGTTTGTTTGTCCAATGAATCCATTGGTTGCTTGATATATGATCAAACTGCTCTATGATTGGTCGATACTTTCCCTTGTCGCTGATTGGTTTGCATGTTTGATTGATCATAACCAATATATGTTATTGAAAAGCAAATTGAGATGGATTCAATAGTTATTAGGGATGAGCGAAGACCAAGCAAATTAGGCTAAAACAAGTTTGTGAACTAGATCAGTAAATGAAGTCTTTTTTCACACTATATATATATATATTGCTGAGAAGTTTGCGTACGAAATCATGTTACTAACAGCTTCATTTGAAGTGAGGAAAATGATTGAAAAGGTAAGATAATGAGGACAGTCACGCTATTACATAAATCATTACTCACATGTAGTACAATATGCACCGTATGCTACATATTTTATAATGTTAAAAAAAACTGAAATTAAAGTGTAAAATGTTTTACTATTAATCATGAAGAAATGTGTTGTGTCATACGTAATTGATTTTAAAATGAAACGTGGTTAGTAATTTGATAGTAAACAAAATTATTCTGTGGTGAGCTTCAAATCTGGATATTTTGTTTTAGGGTATTTATGTAATTGTTATGATACTGTTCGCATGCTAAAAATTGAGTCCCCGCTACTCACCTTTACAGTTAGAGAAGTGATTTATGTGAAAATTTGTTTTAATGAAAATTAATTTCACCCTTTAATTTGTTTCAGGATACACATATGGCTTGCTGATGAGTAATTAAAAAGATCCGAATTGTGTTTAAAATTCTAGTGGATTTTTTAAATTGTAGTACATTAAGAATAATTATTACATCATGATTTCTACTGTTTCAAAGTTTTATAGCATACAGTGAGTTTAAGCAGAAGCATCATGAACCTATTTTTACTAGTCAGTCTAGTTACAAAATTCACTTGTTAGAGCTTATCTGGTTTTCTTTACTGAACTACCTGTAGATGGATATTGAAGTATTATTCATCATAAGTTATTGCTTTGCTGCATTTCACATCTTTATTCTATTTGCATTCTGATGATATGGTGAGCCAATCAGAAGTAACCTAATGAAAAGATCGACCAGTGGCAAAATTGACAGAGATTTATTGAATGTCTCAGACCTCATCAATATCAACTATAACGGTGCTGTATAGGCTTTTCGGGCAGTTTGGTTTTTTAAGAACACTAACTGCAGACAATTGATCTCAGCTCACATCGGAAATCTTCTCGAACATCCACTTAAAGAACGCAATGACACGCTTTTGGTCACCACTCTACCATTCTCGGTCAAACAGTCAATCTGAGTGCTTTGTCGATACCTTCAAGTGGGCTCTCATCAAGTCACAAGAGGAGGGTAGGACGGAGGAGATCATGCGGCATTTCTTGAGGTTATACAGAATAACCCTGAGCCCAGGTTCACCAACCGGTATTTCCGTTTGCTGAGTCAATGTTTGAAAGGAAGACTGGAACTGCGTTTGATAGTATGCATCCACAAAGAAGAAGACGAGATTATAAACCCAAGGCGAGGAGAACTGAACGTCAGTTTTATAATAAGTTACTAATGTATACAAGAAACTTTTGACAATGGGGACCTGAGGAAGTAGCGGTGTAGTGTCGGTTGCTATTTCAAGGCAACTCCATTTAGCTAAGTGTAATTCGATATTTATAGCCAAACAAAATAATTTATAGATATGTGGTGAGTAAGATATGAAATGCCCACATAAATACGCTTACATAGAAACAGTCATGGCAAGTAATTAACAAGGTCAAAACGTGACTCAAGAGGAATGGATAAATTGGCCTGTCCGGAATCTGGAATAAGTTATATGGGCTGGACATAGCAACCGATAATACAGCGGATGTCATTGTAAGAAGAGTCGGTGATGTGATGTATAAAATTGATGTTCGAGGTAAATGCCTAACGCAATATCTAAACCACATCCCAGATAGTTGGCTAAATTTGGATTAAGAACCACCTAGCTCGATCTAGATTATTTTACTGATACATTCGGTCTGGAGCAACAAGACCAGTGCAGAAGAAGATTATAAAGAAGACGACGTTTTTCATAACGCCTCCAGTTAAACCCAAGGATCAAGACTTATTTTTTGAGAGGGAAAGGTGAGAAGGTCAATAGATGGCAATCAGAAGTAACCTGATAGACCATTGCATTTCATTGCCTAAGAAATGCTTTAATTTGCTGATTGGTAGACATATATATATATATATTTGTTGATTTTATTCGGTAGCCCAATATACTTTTTCGCTCACTCTTTTGTTTGTGCTCAAGTAGTCCATTAGTGCATATCACATCATGTATCAGTATCAGATTTCGGGCACCGACCGGCACAGCAGTTGTTAAATCTTCTGCTCAAAAATTTATTATTGACTCGATTCACTTTTTATATTGCGAAACTACTGCACTTGGACTAGACCAGTAGTGAAGGAGAAGAAAATTAGGTAGGTTTATTTATGTACCGATTTTTGAATGTCACTGACGCTCTGTAAGCTTCTTGAAATACATTAGATTTGTTATGTCTTAACAAAAAATAAGTGAATGGTAACTGCTAGAAATTATTTATGAACTATTAGTACATATATACCCATTGAATAATTTCAGTAACTATATTATATGTATATTCATATTCCTTTTATTATAGGTTTTCATTTGACATATTGACTACTATTATACGATTTACGATTCCTAAGTCATTCCCAATCTATTAGTTGTGATATTTCACACTCAGAGACACTTTTGGCTTGATCGTACATAATTGTTATTTTCTATTTTATGGTATGGTTTGATATGTTTCTATATAAGGTACGCATGTCTGAAATACATGATTCATACAGTGGAAGCTGAGATTTATGTTCTGGACTCAAACGGACAGGGCTAGGCTAGAAGAACTAATAAGGACTCAGATTTAACTTTAGGCTGTTCGTACTGATTAACGAGTCATAGGTTTGACACAGTGCCAATGTCATATAAGTCGATGTTCTAATTGGAGGTTCTGTCACGTTATTTTTGACAGGGATAAGGACATAACAAAATTTAGTAATATAATCCGTAATTATCTAACCAAGTTATGACTAATACAGCTTTATTTTGCCAGAATTTCCTCAATGCTGCTAATTGGATGAGACGGTTTTCGCCTTTTCTGAGTTTTTGAAGACTTTAACGCATATGCATTTTTCTTCTGCCAGGTAAAATTAAGTTCATTCCGTGCTCTTGCACTAATCATCATAATGTTATGCTACATTAGTAGATAAAGTATTTTGGATCACTTTCTTTGTACTGGTTTTTGACTTGAATATTATACAAACTCTATTTACAATAGTATATAACCAAAAAAAGCACTGCTTGAAGATATGATAACCGTAAACAAAAACATACACTCAACTTATTTTATTTAAATTTTTTAAAAAAATAATGATACATTTTTTAAATTCCATTATTTTGATTTACTTTCAAAACATACTACTTATAATTAGATTGTTTTTTTGATTCAGTAGTAAAATCAGTGTTTTTTTATTTAGTTCTATGGATAAACATTTGAACGGAAAAAAGCAAACAAACAAACTAATCTCTTCGATCTGTAACGTTATTTTTTTATTTTTGATAAAATGATAAACACAATTGTTTAGTGATTTTTAAAAAAAAATTGAAAAAAAGATTTACCGATAAATACTGACATATAACGTTACTTTTTCACGAAGCATTTCGATAACTTTTATATACAATAGAAAGGAGAAACATTACTTGATAAGTAGTCATACTGTAGAGTGGTCTACTTATATCCATATAAGTAGTATAAAGTGATGGTTAGACATAGAATGTATTTTGGCAGAAGACCGATAAGGAAATAAAGCGCAATCGGTAGGAAAATGAATGAACAATGAAATTAGAGAAGATGGATTGATATTTACAGAAGGAACGGTGAAGATTGAAACAATTGATGGTTCTTTTGCAAATTAACTGTTTGTTGTATAGTTATCAGAATTTAATGAAATTTATGTCTAAATACATTCGATTATCCCCAGTCGTGTTTTCGTTCACTACAATACTAGTAACCTTATTAATTAATTCAATAGAAAATTCATTAAATTTAAAGTTTATTGTATATTTAACAATTTCAATAATTTTATAGCTACATTCATGAGTCCGCTCAGTGGTCTAGAGGATAAACGTTCAAGCATAAGACCGATAGGTCTTGGGTTAGAGTCCTGCGAGAGGGATCGTGGATGCTCACTGCTGAGGAATCTCACAATAGGACGAAACGTCCATCCAGTGCTTCCAGGTTTTCTATGGTGGTCTAGCTTCACTTGACTCATGAATTACCAAGATCTCCACAAAACCCATTCTGATAATTTTAATAATTATTTAGTGTAGTATGTGGTATTCTATTGAATTCTGATAGTTTCCCTTTTTTAATTCAGTTTTAACGTTTATTCAGTGTGAAATTTGTTTTATATTGTAATTATATAACTGTTATTAGTAAAAACCCCATTATGTGAATAGAGAAATAATGTTGTACACTTATGATCTCATTAATGATTGAAGTTAGGATCATCGAATTTCCCAGCCGGAAAATTAGCTTCAGATATGAAGTTCCTGGGTTCAGTCCTTAGACGATCATGAGTTCCAATTGTTTAAGAGAAGGGGAAATAACAATTTAACGTACCATATTTGTAAGTGATTGTTTGACGTAAACAGATCATTGATGCAGATAGTCACTATAAACCTCGTATGGTAACTAAGCTTATCGAGCATTCAAAGATAAATATTATATATACTACAAAACATACATGTCTTCCATAACTGTAATCAATTCAGTAGAAATCGTAATTTAGTAAAGTCAATAATTGTAAATACTTATTACGTCAATATTTGTTTTGAAGCAATTATCAGTAGTTAAAAATCGATATTCAAGTGTTTAAATTAAATCACTTTTAACTATGGAAAAAAATCAATTAAACAAACTCTGATGAAACTAATATGTTTAATATCAATTCATTAAAACTTCCGGCTGTGGTTAGTATGGTATACGTTTTATTAGATTAAATTATGTCTTAAAATAAAGAAAAGTTTATCATAGCTGTCATGGAGAACATTGGGTAGAAGGTACAGATTTATGTAATTTTCTACAGTATAATACATGCATATATGTTCACTTCATGAACTTATCTTATAATGGTAGGCAAAGATGGATAGTGACTAGCTGTGGAATCCAGGACGCACATTTAGTCCTATTCGGGACTCGTCAGCTGGATGTACCTGCATCTCAGAGTTGATGTTCACTCTAGGACTCGAACCCAGAACCCTTCGCTTCGAGCGCCATCACGTTATCCACTCAGCTACTGAGTCCTGATAGTCTCTTGCTTGTGCAATGGGGTGAAGTTTAAATTCAAACAAACAATACTAAGTGAATTTTATCCTATGATGTTTTCAGTGAACTGTTGATAAGTTTAACTTCAGTATATGAATGCATTTAATAATTTGGTTTGTTGAAGGTAGTTTATATTGAACCTCATTTTTCTCATGCTATCCCTTACAACTGTATTCAGTGATTGTTTTCGATATTTATAAATGACGTTGATGATGAAAAATTCCAATCACTTGATGTAAATGTGAAGAACTTTTGTTATATATGAATATTCGTCAAGATTAGAACGAATAGCTGGACAAAAATTGGGCACTGAGTGGTTGTATATTTTGCCTTAAAATGATGCTTTTCTTTCTACTTTTAAATTATCCTGATTTTTTACTATCGTGTATTTGACGAGACAAGGTAATTGTTATGTCATTATTTTATAATGTGATTTATGATCATATAACCGCATTTTTGGTAACCTTTAAAAAGTCCTATTTTGGTTTCCAGATTTCAGTTGAAATAAAATAACAATTTTGCACATTTCAGTTTTGACAATTCTGTACGTCAGTCCTGACATTCAGTAGTAAGACAAATACTCAATAAAAGATTAAATGCTTTATGAGAATGTAATGTATTCTGGTCAAAAATAATTGACTAAATCCTAATATGGTTATTTTTTTATCTCAAATATCATAATCAGATACTTTACAAATGGGGAGCTACTTTTTTCCAACGATTCATTTTCTTTAGTATATCATTATTCGTATCTGTCATATGAGAGGATATAACTGTACTCTTATCAATTAATTTTTTTTTAAAATTCGACTGACAAAAACATGTATATTTAAGGATTCTAGTATTTTGGTTTATAAAAGTGTTTGATATTGTATAGTTCGTTTATAATGATTCAGTTAACAATGAAGTTGTTTTTCTTATGTAACACTGCACTACGGAATTCCATACTGGTGTTATTGTAACTACATATATACATGAATTAGGTAAATAAACTATCTAGAGTTTAGTAAAATATTTTTTAATAAGATAATCTGTAGAACTTTTTAATTAGAAATGTGTTTAAAAGTACAAGTAATTGACAAGGTCAGCCCTTATGACCTGTTCGTCGCATAGTATATTTGTTAATTATGGTATTGTAGAGCTTTTATATCTTTGTCTGCCTTCATGTATTCTAGTGTGTTGGCGTCTCGTGCTACGAGAAGATATTCAACAAGAAAAATGTGAACGAAAAGCATAGTTAGTGTCTGATAATATAACACTCTCCAGGCGTTTAGAATATTTTAAATGTCTATCCACAACCATATTCGTAATGACTACAAAAGATTCACGATATACCCTGCTAACTGACTTCAGCACTCGCTTCAAGACAGCAAAATATTTTCTTAAAAATACAGAAAAGAATGATAGATAATATGCAAGAACTTCCAACTCGTAAAAATAAATATCGAGTTATCCTACAATCATGCAGGTTCCTTATTTAATAAGTCAGACAGAAAACGTTCTTTCATAACAAAAAACACGAAAAAACCAAGAGAGATCAGAGGAAAAACTTACACTAAAATAAATAACTTATGACATCATCTTTTTTATCACAGAAAGTCCAATAGTACACTTTTTATGGGATTCCAACCTGATGTTTAAGTCCTATTCATGTCGCACGCTAAAATTAACAGTTTGATATTTAGAAGGATTAAATGTGAAACCATTAACAACAGACTATCATCCAACTACAAGAACTTATTCATTTTAAGGAAATATTGAGAGCTAGCAATCGATGTACGTACAGTGAGATCATTAACATACTAAACAAAAGTATTTTTTGTAGAAGATGGGAGAACAGGCAGAAGAATTGAGAAGAGAAATTTGAAACAAACAACTCCTTGTGCCACACCTTGATGAGTAAAATAATTAAAGGGTGAAATAGATAACATAGTTTGTTCAGGATTTAACTGATAGTGATTTTAATCTACAAACAAGGGAATACAATGTGATTACATCGACCTAGGGAAAGATTCATGCTAATCGTGACAATCACAAAAACTTAATTGTTGGAGTATATCCTCATGGATTATATGAAAACACAAAAGAAGAAGAAATATTCATGTGAAAATGGGTTGTTTTTCTCATGAAATGAAAAAAAAATAAAATGTCCAAGACAAGAATAAATATGATCAAAACTTATGTTGAATAGAATGGTTCGTTTTGTAAAATAGTAATCACATATGTTAGCCAGCAATGAGCGAAATAGACATCAGGCTTTATTGTTATTCTACATTTAGACAAGTCTGTCTAGTTAAAGCACCAATTTGTTGAATTTATGAGATAGACACAATTTATCAAAAGTCAACTAGTTGTTTGTACTTTGCCATATCTCATTCATTACTTTATTCTATAAAATATGTTTTTTTTAAATTCATTGGTAAATTTTTGTTTGATTCCTATATGCTTTTACCTTTGGACTTTTTTTCATAGTTGAGATCGTGAGTCAATTGAAGCTAGACCACCATGGAAAACCTGGAAGCACTGGATGGCCGTTTCGTCCAATTGCGGGACTCCTCAGCAGTGCGCATCCATGATTCCGCCTCTCGAGATTTGAACCCAGGACCTTTCGGTCTCGTGCCAGAGCGCTTAACCACTAGACCACTGAGCCGTTTTAATGAATTATTTAAATGTTATTTTTATGATGAACAGTCATTCATTCATGAGTTTCTTTTAAAAAAACTATGCTTAGTTTTTGACATTTAAGTTACCATTAGAGTTGAAATAGTAGTTTTATTTCATTAGATAAAGTTGAATGGTATGATTGCGTAATGTATAACTAAGTAATAAAACCATTCAAATATTTCATACACCGTAAATCAAATCGAAAAGCTTAATTGGTAAATAATTAGGAATGAAAAAAGTAAACGTTTTTGAGGAAGTAATTATATTGATATTATAGATGTAAGAAAATGGATTTTTCTAAATTAGATGACTATCAGGTGACGAGATGTTTAGAATGAATTTCAACTACATAGCTGAATTTTTTTAAAATCATATGTGTCTAAAAGATTTAATACCGTTAATTATGAAGATATTGATATTTGCTACGAAGGATTATTCAATATCAAGAGGCCTCAGGTAGGGAGTAATAGCTGTCGAAATCTTTTTAGTGTTTAATGGTTTTCTACAGTAGATATCATTTCGTAAAGGAAAGTACCTTCATCATAGCTCACAAAAAACCACTTTTGCTAACTATGAATTTTAGACAATATTTGTAGTCCGGAATTTATGGATGGATGATAGGTTTGAAATATTTATCATGAACAAATGATCATTAACTACAATGATCGGTGAATTTAACATCTTTGTAGCATTGTTTTTAAGTAAGTATATGTCAATGGCTTGATCTCCGAAACAAACATATAACTACTGGTAGAGCAAAACAGTTTGTTTACAGATTTATATTTCTACTCCGAAAAAGGATCATTTAATATCATATTTATTAATTTTCGGAAGAATCAGATGATATCTTGAATAAGAAAAACTTTATCCAATGTGCCAAGAAACGTGATTGCTTCTTATCGTCATAATCATATACTCTTTCCGATCAAAGACTATTTTAGTCAATTATTTACGGTAAAAAACACATCATTTTTAAATTGTTCGGTTTATATAACTATTAAGACTATTAAATTCACTTAGTATTGTTTGTTTGAATCTTCCCATCGATGTGTTAGGACTGCAACTGGTACATCCAGCTGATGAGTCCCAAATAGGACGAAACGCGCGTCCTGGATTCCACTGCTAGCCACTATCCATCTTTGCTTATTAAAACTATTGTTATTATTATTAGTAATAATGACATGATTTACGACGTCCTAGTTACATGGACTGTTGATAATGTAGGATAAAATCAATAATTCAACAAACCAGCATTCTATACAGAAATCTGGCAGAATTAGTCAAGACTGTATAAACTGATTGATAATATCACTAATGAACCTCATATTAGTGGACACCTTTAGCTCTTCATATCATTTAGATCTAAATTATGGATATCTGGGTCATTATGACAGAAAATAAGAATGTCAAGCTTCATTCAAGAAAACCTATGATCAAAAAGCAGCATAACATTGATATGTCACCTTGATTTATTTCTTAGTGTTTTTAAAATATCAATTAATGTGATATTTTAAGAGTTAACTCTTGAGCAGCATTTTTATTACTTTAGTTCGTTTACCATCTCCAAAAGGAAAGAAAGTTTATTTTGCTATATGTTTTCAATATTCCATAGTTAATGCATTTGTTAAGGATTCAGTAACCTTCAGATGCCACTGGATATTGATCAGTCATACTGTATATCAATTTTAGTTATATTTTTATTCGAGCCTATATCTTTGATAGAGTTATGTAATTTTACTGAGTAAAATAAGAATGCTTCCATGATAGTTTTGTATATCTGTTCATTCATTGATAATCTAAGAATTTTTTAGTTCCAGCGAGAACTAGTCACTTGATCATATTTTATATTAGTGAGTATGGATTAAGCATTAATACAAACAAATTGAAAGTCTACTGATTTTTATAGTTTCATACTACTTAAAACATAAGTTTTTAGTTATTGTGTATGTAATGCAGAATCTCAGAGGTTAACATTTGGAAATTTAATCATTTCCCATTGTAAAACATGTGACTGTATGATGCTGAGCTTAGGTTATTCCATTAAACTTATGATTTCGTTGATAAGTGCATTTAGAAAATAAAATGTGCTATAATTTATGTCAGCATCTCAGTAATGCCTGTAGAGAGTATATACTTACTTACTTACTTACTTTCGCCTGTTACTCCCAATGGAGCATAGGCCGCCGACCAGCATTCTCCAACCCACTCTGTCCTGGGCCTTCTTTTCTAGTTCTATCCAATTCTTGTTCATTCTTCTCATGCCTGTCTCTATTTCTCGGCGTAATGTGTTCTTTGGTCTTCCTCGTCTCCTTTGACCTTCAGGATTCCATGTGAGGGCTTGTCTTGTGACGCAATCGGGTGATTTCCTCAAAGTGTGCACAATCCACTTCCAGCGCCTCCTCCTGATTTCTTCTTCCGCTGGAATCTGGTTTGTTGTCTCCCACAGTAACTTGTTGCTGATAGTGTCTGGCCATCGGATCCGAAGTATCTTGCGTAGACAGCTGTTAATAAACACTTGTATCTTCTGGATAATGGCTTTCGTAGTTCTCCACGTCTCCGCCCCATACAGTAGAACTGTCTTGACATTTGTATTGAAAATTCTAACCTTGGTGTCGGTTGACAATTGTTTTGAGCTCCAGATGTTTTTCAGTTGTAAGTATGCTGCTCTTGCTTTGCCGATCCTCGCCCTCACATCTGCATCTGATCCACCGTGTTCATCAATGATGCTGCCCAGATATGTAAAGGTTTCCACATCTTCCAAAGCTTCTCCGTCAAGTGTAATTTGATTGGTGCATATTGTATTGTATCGGAGAGTCTTGCTTTTCCCTTTGTTTATATTGAGACCTACTGCTGTTGAGGCTGAGGCTACACTGGTCGTTTTCTCCTAAATTTGTTGTTGCGTTTGTGATAGAAGAGCCAGATCATCCGCGAAGTCTAAATCGTCAAGTTGCATCCTTCCTGTCCACTGTATCCCGTGATTTCCTCCACATGTTGACGTCTTCATGATCCAGTCTATTACCAGAAGAAAGAGAAAGGGTGAGAGTAGGCAACCTTGCCTTACACCAGTCTTTACTTCAAACGAGTCGGTGAGTTGTCCTCCGTGGACGATTTGACAGTTTAGTCCATCATAGGAGTTCCGTATGATATTGACTATCTTCTCAGGCACGCCGTAGTGTCGAAGAAGCCTCCATAGTGTTGTCCTGTCCACGCTATCAAATGCCTTCTCGTAGTCGATGAAGTTGATGTACAGTGATGAATTCCATTCGATTGATTGTTCCACAATGATACGTAGAGTTGCGATTTGATCTGTGCACGATCTATCCTTACGAAATCCAGCTTGTTGATCTCAAAGTTGGGCGTCCACGGAATCCTTCATCCTGTTTAACAATACTCTGTTGAAGACTTTTCCTGGTATTGAGAGAAGAGTGATGCCCCTGTAGTTGTCGCACTTGCTAAGATCACCTTTCTTTGGTACTTTGATCAGAAGTCCTTTTTTCCAGTCTGTTGGTACTTGTTCTTCGTTCCAAATCTTACTGAAGAGGATGTGTAGTATCTTGGCAGTTGCTGCTACATTTGCTTTCAGTGCCTCTGCCGGGATGTTGTCTGGTCCCGCTGCTTTGCCGATCTTGATTTGTCTAATGGCCATGCTGATCTCTTCAATTGTTGGTGGGCCAACATCGATTGGGAGGTCTGTGGGTGCTGCTTCGATGTTGGGTGGGTTCAGTGGAGCTGGTCGATTTAAGAGTTCTTTGAAGTGTTCTACCCACCTGTTTCGTTGTTCTTCAATGTCGGTGATTACTTTGCCTTCCTTGCTTTTCACTGGTCTTTCTGGTTTACGGTAATCTCCAGCAAGTTTCTTGGTTGTATCATACAGTTGTCTCATGTTTCCCTCTCTTGCAGCCTTTTCCATTGTCATTGCTAAATCTTCCACATATTTACGTTTGTCGGTTCTGATGCTCCTCTTCACTTGCTTGTTTGCCTCTGTGTATTCGGCTTGTGCCTTGGCTTTTTCTGCTCTTGTTCGGCTGATATTGATTGCTGCCTTCTTGTTCCTCCTCTCTTCAATTTTATCCAGTGTACCAACAGTGATCCATTCCTTGTGATGGTGCTTCTTTTGGCCCAGAACCTCCTGACATGTTGAAATGATTGCCTCTTTGATACCTTTCCAGTTGCTCTCCATGGTAGTTCCCTCTCCATTGAGTAGATCATGAAAGGCCTGGAACCTGTTGCTGAAGGCTATGTTGAATTTGTTGAGTTTGTCAGCATCTCGAAGAAAGGCCGTATTAAACTTTTGTGATGTTGTCCGCACCGTTGTCCAGTGCTTCTTGAGTTTTAGTTTCATCTTGGCGACCAGCAAATGATGATCGGATGCTATATCAGCTCCTCTTCTGGTTCTCACATCCTCCATCGTCCTCCTGAACTTTTTGTTGATGCAGATATGGTCGATTTGATTCTGTGTAGTGTGATCCGGTGAAATCCAAGTGGCTTTGTGTATGTTTTTGTGTGGGAATATGGTGCCACCTATGACCAGTTTATTGAAGGCACATAGGTTTGCAAATCTCTCACCATTTTCGTTCCTTTCTCCCACTCCATGTTGTCCCTTGACGTCTTCATATCCAGTGTTGTCCTTTCCAACCTTAGCATTGAGATCTCCCATCAGAATTGTCAGGTCCTTGGTTGGGCACTTCTCGAAGATCGACTGCAGCCTATTGTAGAATTTCTCTTTAGCGTCTTCATCGTAGTCGTTGGTAGGCGCATAGCATTGGATGACGTTCATTGTAATGCCCTCTCTCTTTGTTTTGAAGGAGGCTTTGATGATCCTTGGTCCATGAGATTCCCATCCTATAAGTGCATTTTGTGCTTTTCTGGACAGCATCAATGCAACTCCTTGTGTATGTGGGACATTTTCTTCTTCATGACCGGAGTATAACAGAAGTTCTCCTGAAGACAGTCGTTGTTGTCCAACCTGCGTCCAATGTGTTTCGCTGATTCCAAGCACCTCCAGGTTGTATTTTCTCATTTCTGCAGCAATTTGGAAGACTCTTCCGGTTACATTGTTCAGACATTCCATGTACCTATAAAAATTGTCGCTCTGGTTGTAAGGAGGTGCATCGGCCTCATGACTTTCGAAGGAACTCGGCTTTCATCATGAGACGTCATAATTATTCCTTCTACTCCCAGGGCAGAGTTTAAATGGTTTGAATGATTTTTTCTGGTTAGTGTTTTTTTAGCGAGTTGATTTTCTACGGGATGGGGTCGCTAACCCCATGCCCAACCCTCCTCCTTTACCCGGGCTTGGGACCGACAGTAACCCCCAGAGGAGCTACAGGCGGAGTTGTAGAGAGTATATGTAAGACGTATTATGGAGCCAAAGAATAGAATTTTTCTGGAAGTAAAAAGCGTAATAATCCAAATGTTCAATCATGTTATTTCCAAGTGTTTTTTATGTGACTAAACTTACAGTTAAGATTAAATGAATCACCTAAATAAATAAAATAAACCGTAAATGGAAAATTATGATTGGTATATTGAACAACCTGTAGGGAATTGATATATGACATCGAATGATGTTTAACATAGTGCATGTTACGAAAACATGCTGAAGAGATATATTTCATACGGTGAAAACAAATATCACCAAGTTATATAGGCAACACCCGTTTTAACGTACAGATTTAAAATTAATTGAAATGCAAATCCAACTACTTGTTGATAAGTAAGTAGTGTAGTGTAACCGACACAAGAGTATGTGAATTCAGTATGATGGAGAACTTAGTTGGTGATGATCCCATGAAATTATAAAATTATCATCTTTGTATCATATTAGAGAAAATTTTATTCTAAGACCGTTCATTTCAGATGAATAGGCTTTGAATGGTACAAAGGTCTACCAGTAAGAGATTTTACGCTACCCAACTCATCATCGAAAACTCACGGTCAGTGTTTCACCAAAACCTCAAACAGGATGTTAACGATTGTGTTGCACTCCGTTACGTGTATGTCTCTCCTATGTAAGTGGGAGAGAAATCATGATTTACAATTAGAAATGGATAATTTAATGGCTACGACTTCAAATGAATTCCAAATGTCAAATAAGATTACAGAATAGACAAAAATCTTACTTCTTTGCAGAACATTCGGTTGAGACGGGTCATAAGGGTCGATATCAAATCAGCCTTAGTAGTGCTATAGAAAATTGCTTAAGTGTGTATAATAAAGCTTATCGAGGCCTTGGATTTACGTAAACTGAAATCACTTTCATGTCTTTTAAAGCAGTTTGACTTTAATGTTAACCTATCCTGTTAGCAGTGATTTATTATCCAGCGTGGCTTTCACATCGTTTTGACATCCTCCCCTTTAGAGTTATTATCTTCTTTTTTTGGTGTATGATATCTTAAGAAGTATATGCGTGATCAGAATGTTCGAAATGTATTTGGTAATACATCACATAGTTCTGATAACTCTGGTATTTTCATTGCATTCTATATCTATACTGATAAAGTCTTTAAAAATACCCTTGTTTTTTACTGGATCTGCAATTCTTAATCAAGCTAGTGACTATCTGGACTTAATGGTTTTGGGTTTAACGTACTCACCCTTTGGCAAAATGTACTGTATTTGAACGTCAGTATAAACTTTAACACTGTAGTACATGAATATCACGAGGAAGAGTGCTAAACAGGACAAAACACACGTTTTACATTCTGCGATCATCCACAATCTATCTAACCTAGATATTGTTCATTTTTAGATTTTTCACTGCTATTGACATTATTAGTTCTAGGTGAATTGTTCTGTATGGTAGTTTCTGAGAAGTTGAAGTAATATGATTTGTAATTCTATACAGAAACTAACATGAAAGTATGTTCCGAAGAGCGGGCTATTTTGTTCATACATAAAATCTAAATTTGTAAACCATAGCATACACTCCTAATGATTTGTTAATAAGGATTATTATACACAACTAATACGGTATTAGAAATTCTCCGTGTTATGGAATCGATTAGAATAGTACACTTTTGAGATTTTAATTGGTTGGAGGCTTACATTAAGACGAACTTTTTTCGCCCTAACACAAACCTTATATTCTGAAAGTTTAACCATATATATTTAATAGAAGAAATTAGTTTATGTAATAGAAATAAGTTCTAAACATATCCAGGTGCGCCCTTTTTTCTCTCAAATAATTGTCTTTAACATATAGTTTTGTGAATATTGCAGAATTTCCATGGTTTAAACAACAAACTGATCTAAGCTAGATCAGCATTGATAACTAGAAGGCTCCAGATCCTAGGTTTGATCCTATGTGTAAGATCGTGGATGCACACTGTCGGGGAGCCGCATGATAATTTGTGACATGTCCAGTTTTTTCAGGTTTTGATAGTGGTTTAGCTATCTATTTTTCGAAAAGTCGTCAAAGTTGTTTCACTAGTTTAAGGCAATGAATTTTCCTATGTAACTTCTTAACAATGATTATTGAATTGAGGTCAGTGTTAGTGGGATAACTCTATAAAATACAAATTTAAACAAAGATTATGGGAATGAAAACAAAAATTATTGAACAGCAGGTTTGAGGAGCGTAATCAGAGAAGGTGTGAAAGATTCTTCATCAATGCGGGGCCGAATGGTAATGATAAATTCAAAACACAGTTGGCTCAAAGTGACTTTAGCTGATCGACAAGAAGCTCTGTGTACCTCTTTCATACCATTTGGGGCTTGTCAGCAAGGTATATGTTGCAGACCTAGGTTCACAGTTGACTATCTACTACCATTTACAACCTAACACTTCAACATAATGCACGCGATATCCAGCCACTCAAACTATGCCAACCCAGGAAGAAATATAAAATCAGAATTTTTCTATCTAACGTGTATTTATTTAATTTTGAATTTCAATGCAATCAGTCAATAGAGCATACCTTGGAATATTAGCTTCAGTGTTATTAAATTAGAAAACTGTAGCCACGAAGATGTTTTACAAAATTAATATCTAGACTATAAGAATTTCTAAGCTTCTTTTAACTACATTTAAGAATGGGATAGATAAATGTGCATAATATGAAATCACTGAAGATAAATATGAATATAACAGGTGTTTTATGATATCCAATCTCATAGGTTTACAATTCCATTACTATATTGAACAAGATTAACAATGGATAAGATTGACACTTTTGAGTTATAAATAAAAGTAACCTGTAGAGACGTAGTTAACATTAACCAAATAGAGGCCGTTTTTATAGTCACAGTATGTGGTAAAATAGTGATACTCAAAAGTGACAGAGAGTGGGAGATGAAATTGGCTGGAACTAAAACTTCGATTGACAAAAAGTGACAACTAATAGTGATCCACATTAACATGAAATTTCGGTGAAAATAAAGTAACTGAAAAATAATTTGGCAGAAATGATGATTCTGCGTAAATCACGAGTGACAATCATACTGAAGATGTTTGGTAAATGACCAAAAGCGTTAAGATGATGAGAATGAATTATAAACGTAAGAGAGAGAGAGGAGAAAAAATAGCGATCAGTCATGTTATTTACTTGTGTTACTTATAAGATTAAGGGGTACTGGTAAATACTACACACACAAACTGTAACTGATATTTAAAAAAGAGAGATTTAATCGTGCAGAAGTCTAGTAAAAGTTAGTAATCAACGAGAAAAGTTTCTAACTTCTGTAAATTGTTGATACAATGTGATGTTCATCTATTGACATTACTGAATTATTGCTTCATTACAAAGTTGTTTGATTTTGAAAATGATTACATATATTCTTAAATGTGAAGCTATTTCATTTTAAGATTTTAGTCTGAAACTAGAGTGGAAATAAACACTATTGAGCAACACAATGTTGTATTTAAGATTTGTATCCTTGAGAACTTTAAGTAAATTTTTCTTACAAGGAAAAGTATGTTTATCTGATGTGGTCAAGGAATTTTCGCAAACCTAGTAAGTGAATAGTATATAGGCTTCTTAGTAGGCCTGGTTATAAGAGAACCTAGCATAACCTTAACAAAAATAATATACGACTACACTTTTAGAATCCAGAAATACAATTGTAACATTAATAATAATAATTTCACCTTAAGTACTAAACATACTAATGCAGATTTGTATAAGCTGAAAAATTAATAGTTGTGTGAGTATGAAATTAAAAAGGTTTATCCATTCAGTATTTACTATATTGTTTAATGGAGGTTCCTACGGAAGCGATCATCCAGAAGATACAAGTGTTTATTAACAGTTGTCTACGCAAGATACTTCGGATCCGTTGGCCAGACACTATCAGCAACAACCTACTGTGGGAGACAACAAACCAGATTCCAGCGGAAGAAGAAATCAGGAAGAGGCGCTGGAAGTGGATTGTGCACACTTTGAGGAAATCACTCAACTGCGTCACATGACAAGCCCTCACATGGAATCCTGAAGGTCAAAGGAAAAGAGGAAGACCAAAGAACACATTACGCCGAGAAATAGAGACAGGCATGAGAAGAATGAACAAGAATTGGATACAACTAGAAAAGAAGGCCCAGGACAGAGTGGGTTGGAGAATGCTGGTCGGCGGCCTATGTTCTATTGAGAGTAACAGGCGTAATTACGTTAATGGAGATTCTGTACAAATCATAAGTAGTTTTATCCAAAATAACTAACAATGTATTACGTCCGATTCAAAATCCCTAGAAGTGTAACAATAAGAGATGAAATCCAAAGCTTTCAAGTTTTGTGCTGACCATACTATTTTTAAGTCCTTAAATTCGAGTTCAGTAATTCATAGTCTGTTTCACTCACAATTAAGGTGTTCATTTGTTATCATTAAGTTACTGTCGAGCTCTGAGTTGGTCGATCCAATATATCATGTAATTAGAACCTTAAGGAAATTCATATCAAAGGTGATCATATCTACTTAATGTTGGTTTTAATGCTGTTCGTAACACATGAAAACTCTCACTCTGTTATTACATGTTTATCCAGTTGACGCTGATTATTAACTTTTAAATAGTGAAAAAAAGATGTATAGAATTTAAAGTGTACACTAGTTCATCATAGTATTTCTTTTCTTTCGTAACTTAATTGTAAAAATGTGATACATAATATAATGACATATATTTGATTCCATTGAGGCCGAACGAAATTTATAGAAAAGGATTAGGGGACCTTCAAATTTTCCAGGTTTAGTTTAATCCACTGGACATTTATCTCAGTAATCAATTGTCTTAGATTAACAAAGATGTAAAATCATTATCAACTACACATACTTTTATAAGCGAATTTAGATGATCGCTAACAGTGGAATCTCAGACGCGTGTTTTGTCCTATTTTAGATCCATTAGCTGGGTGTGCCTGGATCCCAGAGTTTTTGTTTTCAACGGGACTCAGATCCAGTGATGTTTGCATCAAACGCCATTACGTTATCAACTTAGCTTATTAGTTTAGATAGCCACTAGCTCATTCATTCGGGTGAAGTTCAATTCATGTGTGTTGATTGTTTGAATCCTCCTTTTGATGTTTAAGACAGGAATTTAATCTCTTCTAGCATACATGCATGCAGTGTGAATTGCCTCGATATCGCCATAAGGTCACAGGCAAATATTTTTGTGAAGAAACAAGTTCCCATCAGAGGTTACATCACAGCTGAAAACGTGGATAGCTTTATGAGAGTGAATCTTCAGATATTCGCATAATTACATGTATGTCAATTAATAATAGTCAATCGAACAGGCTACATTTTTTAGTTAATAAGCATCAAACATTTGAACATATTGATCTCAGTTCTGTAGTTTTTGTTGCACTATTAGCTAACCTTTCTGTAATAGCTACAGTCAGATATGAATGGAAAGAGTTAATCACATACAGAATTTCGTTAAAGATTATGAATAAATAAAAAAATATGTTTAATATATTATCATTTAATTCATATATTAGATATATTTGGACAATAAACCAACTTCAATGAATATGTTTTTATTCATAGTGCACAATTTGTGGACTCATCAGAGAAATGAATTACTGATAGAATGAGAACAAAATCATCCTATATTTTTTGTTAAATCTGTTTACAATTTGAATTCCTATAAGCTCTCTTAAAGAAGTAGAAAAGAATACGATCGCTGGTGAATGCATGTCAGGAAAAAAAGGGAACACAGTCCAAAATTGAAGTGTGGTCAGTAGTGATCAGATGACACTGACAAAGGAAGCTGCAAGGAAAAAAAAGCCGTTTGAAATGGATTTTGATGACAAATAAAAAAAGGTACCGTCGAAAAAGTTTTCGAGTTTGTTATTGTGAAACAAACAAAACAAAATACTGATCAAGTTTATTTTCTTTTTAAAATTAAACATCTAAAATAGGTATTAGATTCAAAGGCATAAAATTATCTTATACGTTTCAGAGAAGAAGTAGTAAAACTTGATAAGTTGATTAGTTAGAACAAAAAAGCAAAAAATGTTCATCCAGTGATCAATGGTTTATCTGATTTTTTTGCAAAAAAAGGAATCCAGAGCAAACACACCTCTTTAGAGAAGACTGACATCATCTCAAAATGAAAAAAAGGGTCTATACAACCGCTGTATAATGAAAGAAAGCACATGCGCCGCACAAACAAAAAAACGTAAACACTTATAAATCTGTATATACGTATAAGTAATAAGGTTTAATGAAAATATTCTCATCCACAAGACAAAGTGAACCGAAAAAAAGTTTAAATCAATGTTTTAATTCTGAGAAGTACTCGAAATGTGCAATAGTACTCCTATAATGGTCATAATTTGTAAAATAATTTCTCATAGACACAATATGAAATAACTTCACTGTTCAACTAGGAAGTCATTCTCTCTGTCTCATGTTGATATATAAATAATCCACCATTTTGACTGAAAGTGATTTCATTAGTTGACTGAAAGTGATTTCATTAGTGCACATTCAATATATATATATATATATATAAGTGGGTGTGGCCACCGTCAAGTAATTTCAAGTTGATTTAAACCTTAAATGAATATTAGATTTCAATAAAATGATTAAGTTAAAGAAGAAAACAGAGAGAGGAGAACAATCAAACTTGCGAAAACGAAGGAATAGAACAACAGACAGTTAAAGAAACAAAAAAAAACACAATCTGTATACCATTAGAAAAAATTATTTGGTAAATATTATCATTATTAGAAAAAGGAAAGGATTAAAAATAAACACAGAACAATTAAGGAATAAATAAATAATACTGAAATTTTGTCGAATGAGAGTTGTTCAAAGGGAAGAATAATAATTAAATAAGAAGGGGGGGGAAACAAATTGAAATGTATCTTGTAAGCGATTTTGTTTAATAGACTGTTTATTTCTTGATTATTTTCTGGACCATTGAACATTATATGTCAGATAATAATAACTCAATATTGTTATCACTAAAATATGGGTAAGCAAAAAAAACAGACAAAGTATATTGTTGAGTATAAAATAATTATATAACAAGAGGAAAATAAATTTTCAAACATTTTATATTTTATATAATGAACTAACCTTGGTTAGACAATTACTGAAAGCCAGGAAGCACAAGACGACCGCTCTAATCTCAAGTGGGAATCTTCAGCAATGTGATTCTGTGATACCACCGAAGGTTGAACCAAAGATATTCAGTCAGTGCAAGCTATGAGGCTAAACAATCTCCATAAACCCTTTAAGCTAATAATAATATATTATCAGTGTGAGGATTTGTGGCGATTGTAGTATTTTTAACAATTGAACTGGAAGCACTGAACGGCCGTTTCGTCCTAGTACGGTATCGTGGATGAGCACTAGTGAGGAGCACCATATTAGGACGAAACGACCTTTCAATGCTTCTAAGCTCTCAATAGTGGCCTAGCTTAGATTGGCTCGTGAGTCCAACTGTTAAAAATAATATTATACTCACTAGTGTCTAATTTTGAGTTATTGCCGGAGTTCTAGAGAGAGAAATCATAATCAATAGAGTTCAATCATGTCCGGTGTGAGGCAGTCACTCGACAATGACGTTAGATGATTACGCAACAACATGAGGTGAAATTAAACTTGTGTACAACTGGATGTCAAACCAGTGGTCTAGAGGTCAGGCGCTAACCCGAAAGTTTTGAGTTCGATCTCCACAGGAGTTTTTGATGTGTACTGGTGAGAAGCCCATATTAGGACGAAACAAAAATGTCTAATGCTTACTAGTTCTCAACTGTTGTCTAACCAAGGTCATTTCATAATGTAAACTCTGAAACTTAACAATCTCCACAAATCCCTCTCACACTGAATACCTTATTTATTTAGAACTTTATTGTCTAAAGACGCGACCTATGCATTATTATTTTACAGCCAACAATATGTTAAGACATTAAAGATATCTGACTGTCTAGTCTAATACAGATGCAGCAGAAATCGAACACAATGTCAAGATTTTGAAGAATCACTGAAAACCAGGAAACCTTTAAATGGATTATTGGAAATAGTTTGAATATAATGTAGACTAGGTGTCAGGAACACCTTCTAAATTACTGTTTCATTGCACTGAACGGTAAATAGTACAATTATTAACAGCGGTAGTGATAGACTGTACCGGACGATGTTGAGTCAGATTTCTACGACAGTATAAGTTGACTGAGTTTTCTCTCCAGTGATAAATGTAACTTTGAATACTCGAATATGACCATATATATATATATATATATATATATATATATATATCAAAGGTCACACAGATGACAGTTAAAAATGGTACAACAAAAAAAAACGTGGATTCTTTGTCAATCTCTAAATACAGACCTCATATATACTTCGTTTATAATTTTATTCACTAGCGTATTGTCTTCTGACAAAGAAAACTTTTTACAATGCGAAGGCCTGACATATTCATTACTGATTCTGACTAATGGTGTTGAAGGAAAGCTTAGGTAATGCTATGACAGGAATCATTAACTTTCAGTATGTGAAATGAAACAATTAGAATTGATAGATATTATTTTAGAAGTCTCTTACTTGGTCACTAAGTACTCTGTATTAGTAAACGCTTTCAATATTTTCATATCACATTAACGAACTCAAAGAGGATCATTGAAAATTAATTATATAAAAACTGTTACGGAATTGGATATTGAATACTAGTCCTGAATTTTACCGGTGAGTGTTTGTCATGGGGAGAAAGCACGAAGCAAGAATACATTACTTTTCATAAGTCTTTACTGGTCGGTCATAGTATGATTGGAAGTGTAATAGCCAATAGGTTACAGCTTTACGAAGAAAATGACTGACAGAAAAACGTAAAATACTATGAAGCAAGCGTCCAGATACGAAGAAAAACCTTACCTTAGCTAATGCAGACTTTGGTGAACGAGATGGTGGTTTTATTCCACTAGGCAGAGGAATAGAAGTATTATTCATCGGTACAGGCATATGAGATTGTCCGCTAACAGAAGGCGGCATTATAGACGGCGCAGGTATACCAGAATTAGGGATTGGTGAATTTCCTGATAAAGGTCGAAGTTTAGATTGAACTTTACCGTGAGATGAAGGTGAAATTCCTAGAGGTCTAGGTAAACTACTAGGATGTTCTAAACTATCCTCTGTAATTGATTCTTGTCTTTTTATCAATTCACAGGTTGGTTCAACGCTTGTGGGAATTTGTTTTTTGTTATATGTCATATCATCATGTGTAGACGTAAATAATGTGTCGGTGGCACTAGGATTGGTATGTCCATTAGTAGTAATTCTAGGCTTCATTTTATCTGGAGTAATAGATGGAGCTTTAATACCACTTGGAGGACGAATTCCAGTTACTGACGCAGAACATGAGATGGGAGGTGTACTCGATGCATTGTTTTTCTACAAAAAAAAGGAACGATTAACAGAGAAACAGTAGATAAATTGCTATCTAATCACCTACCGCCAAAAATTATGGAAATATCCAGAATATAACTAGCCGTTTTTTCACAAATGTACAAGTATAGTTGTTACAAGTTTTATTAAGTTATAAACAAAAAAGATTTATATGGTTGGTTTCCATGGAGAGATTCAATCAGGTTAATGTGAGATAAAGAGGAAATGTGTTTTTAGCTGAAGCGAACAATAGTTGAGATATTTAAGTCTCAGATTTTCATGCAAACTGCTGGGTACCAATCTTGTTGGTTTACAACTAAAATTAACTTTCATAAATAAGTTTATAATAATGAAGGAAACTCATTGAAGAACTAAAGATGATTTAACGAAGAGAATTTTTTTCGATGACAATGTGTTAGTAAACCAAAAAGAATAAATTGCAAAATCATTGAGAAAAAATATTTCAGTTTGTTAAACTTTGTAATGTCATCTTTCATACAGTTTTTGATTCTTGGATATTTGAAAAATAATACGTAAATCGGAATTTTTGTTGCAATACAGAGAACGTAGTAATTCAATGGTTTTAGTTCGAACTCGGTGTGTAAAAGTAGCATGTGAGATATTTCACTGTACCATGAATCGGTAGGACTACAACCTATGGACGGATTAATCGAATTTAAGCTAGCGACCCTTGGACTTCGTGTGAAATTCAGTCTCCATAGAGTTGATTAATGTTTTAGCATTATCGATGTCAGTTCGCGACGAAAACCTTAACTCTAATTTCTGACAATAACTTATAATGGTAACTTTCAATCTTAATTCCTCATGTAAATTTACATTCTTACTTTGAACTTGATAAGTGATTGAAGTTTCTCAAGGTCAATTAAGTGTCGACAAAAGGTTTTCCATAAATTCTAGTTTCGCTACCAACATATTGCTACACAACCCACTTGTGATACTTGATACTTTTAAATAATTTACATGATGTAATCATTTTCTATTTTTAAGTAGATTACTGCATCTAATAAGTCACTAAAAGCATGATTCCATGGCTTGAAGTAAATAACATAATTGAACAAAAAATTTATAAATCAGTTAGGGAGAGTCCGCTCTCTCTTTTTCAAAACGCTCTCACATGGCCACGCGTATACAGCCACTGTCATGAAAGTTCTACTCAATGCCTTCTCTTGGAAAAGATGTTGCTTACGAAATTGAGAGGAAGCAAAGCGAATTTCCACTTAGGGGAGTTGGAAAACCCTGATTCCAAACCAATGGTGCATATGGGCTCCACGATCCTGAAGGAACAAATCGCATATGAGCCAATTATTGGTCACCGGTTACCATGGAACTGCATCTCTTTACTTTGCTCCACTGCCGTGTGGATCAGACCTTTAGGTCGAAGGCTCAGCCTAGCCCTTACATAAATCGAATGACGAAGTGTCGCGCGTATGTAATAGGTGCCTCCTTGTACCAATATTTATGTGTTCATATAAATAAATAAGTAATTCAAAATATCTCTTCGCAATTAATTCGTCAGCCTGATTAACAAACTTCAGCCAAATACAAATGCAGGAATTGTAATTATCCATATATAACTTCGGTTTGCAGCTTTTTTCCAATGTAATATTTAATTGATAGCGGTTTGTATTTTCTTGTTGATGACGTTAATGATTGTAACTGATCAGACTCTGTGAGGGGAAATACACATTGCCATGTTATTCATTCTAAAGCGTCCTTATAAATGAAGTCCTAACAGAATATCACGATTTAATTTATTCAACAGTTAAGCATTAATTGAATGAAACAGTTTTTCGGTATAAAAAAAGTTAACTTACTTCTGGAGAATCTATTTTACTATGACTTTTAATACTTTCTGGTGTATGAAATGAATTAGACACTGTGTTATTATTATTCTGTATCACATGGTTGGGATTGAAAGATTCATCAACTTTAACGGTAGAAGTTACTTTTGTAGTGCTTATTTTGTTAAAATCTGATGTTTTTACAGTAAATGAAGGTGGTTTAATACGCGATTGAAATGAATCTGAAGTTGATATAGTTGAAGGTGAAGATATAGAAGTAGAATTCGTAATCTTAAGAGAATCATCTTCCATTACAGATTTAAAACCGTTTAAAGTTGGCTTCGTATCATTTGAGATATTATTATTCGTATCGGAATTAATAGTTGCATATGGTTGTGGAGCGTATAAACTTGAGGCATGACTAACTGCAGACTTGACATTATGATCGTCGACTGTTGAAGCACCATTGCTTTTAGTAGTAACCACACTGACTGAATGTGCTGTAACAGATTTCATAGATGATCCAGTGGCACAACTAACATGCTCTGAAGTAGCTTGAAGATTCAGACTATAAATAAATAAGGGGAAAAATTGATCTTATAATCAATCTACCTTTAGGTCACTTTCAATATATAACTCATGGCAATAATTTCCCAAAATCAATATTAACGACAAATAAACCATATGGATACCTCTCATAGTTCCTATATACGTACTGCTTTTTTCAATAATCTTTAATAATGAAAACATTTCTAATATTATGACATAATGCACCTACATCATTATAGAAATAGATAAGTTGGTGACTAAGAGTGGAAAAACTATAATACATCACTAAGACAAATATGAAAAAAATGAATTAACTAAAGTTTAACTATGATAAATCTAAAGAAAATATTTACATTTAAAATGTCATTTTTCTTAATTATTGATCGTGTGAACCAATTGCAAACGAGGCAAAAAAAGTGTTTATTTTATCAGATGTTCCCGATCGATTTGATTGATTGAATTTCGATTATAATGCAATGAACTTTCATGATTAAGGTTGTCCGAACTATCAAACAAAGAGCATTAATTAGCTTTAAGTAAATTTCTTTTGGTTACCAAACAAGACAATATTAAAAATATACAATTAAATATCACAGTGCATAAACAATTTTACAAAATGTTAGTTTTAACTTAAGCAACCTAGATTAATTTTGATACAAGCACAGAGACACATATTAGCTGTATTTATGATGTAACTTAATAGTTCAGGCAGTCAGCCTTAATTCTTAAGCTAGCACGTTAACCATACATTCCACGGTGCCTATAGTTTTTGAACCAGGATAGTAACAACAGAACTTATAAAAAAAGCATAGATCAGAGCCGAACACATAAATTTGATTATGGCAAACACAAGTTGAATTATTTATAAAATTTTTTGGTAGCATTTACATTTACAGAACCTGAATATTGAGTGTCAGCATAGTCAACATAGTTACATGTAACTTAAATCCGGCTAAGTTACAGCAGCAAACAAATATTGTTTACAAGAGCGGTTATTTTACGCTTAGTTTAACTATTTAAATAGCTGTATCATAGGCGATTTAGTTAATTATCTAATGAATCAAACAATTAGTTAATGCAATTATGGATAATGGTGTATGTGACAAACAATCATGACCTAATTTGGTGATTTAATCAATATAGATTAGTTATTAATTAGTATTATTCAGTAGGATATATATTGTTATCATCAATACTATTATTTATTACTAACTGAAATGATTCTGTTAGAAATAATAGTAGTAACTAGGATATAATTAACTGGATTATACCTAGATAAGTATTGAATGTGAATAACAATCTATTATGTTGAAAAGCATTGTGAATATAAATAATTGTTTATTATTTCACACGAGAAAATTATCATCTCTTTAACTTGCAATGAATATACAAAAAAAAACAGTACATTATTGTAAGAAGATGTGAGCGTATTCAAGTAGTAGTGTATTTGTTTCTTATTGTTTAAAAAAAGAAAACAATTGGACTTGGTGTGTACGCGACAATATCACCTATTCAGTGACCAACTTACTTAAACACATTGACCTAGACAAAGAATTGGTTTGTTTCTCATATTATATTAAATGAAGTTTCATTTTATGAAGGAGAAAAACATTACATTTGAAGTTTATCAATATAATGGATTTAGGTGAGGTAAGTTCAGGGTGTGTTAATCTAAGCTAAGCAAAATCGACTAACAAAATTAGCGATGTGACTGTAGTGTACTGTGATAACTTTTTCATGCAATCAGTTTGGGAATAAGTTGATCCTCCTCCAGTCCAACTAGACATGAATAATCATCGTTGGCTATTTGAGTGGAGAATTCAAGCTTCTCTTCGTGAACAATATAGTGAAACGAGATTATGTGACTGATTTCGTTATTATATAATAAATAAAAAAAACTGAAAGGCAGTGTTTACAAGATAACCGATACGCCTTGACCAGTTATGCCCATTGAAGCTATATATTGTGATATAATGACTAATTAAACAATTGTTCTTCAAGAAAATCTAGAGTGAATACGAGGTTTTTCATGGTGATCTAGCTTCAATTGATTCATGATTTCAACTATAAAATTACTAAACTCTCCACAAAATCCCCCTTCTGAAAAAAAACTCGTTCATCCACTTACATTATGTATAAAATAAAATACTGAGGTATGTAGTTCAAATGTAAATGCGTTTACATTGTTATCATTCAATAATATTACCATCAGCGGTAAACAAAAGTAAGCTAATGTAATCTTCTCAAAGGAGATGATAAATTATTTTGTTCCGATCAACTTTAAAAAGATTATTTACTATTCAATGAAGTTCTATTAAATGTTCTCATGAAAAATTGCATAGAAAATAAATGTTCTGCTATGTTTAATTTTGATCATTTAATGGATTGAATTTAGTTGATCGACTAGTGTTATGATGACATTTTTGTTGATTCCAGATACATCTAACAACGATTATATGTCAATTAAACAAACTAAAGGTAACCAATGGAGCAACATGTTAGTGAGTCAATATGTATAAGAGTGAATTATCTACCAAGTGCAGAATTATGTACTCAGTTCTAAGCCACTATGAATTCTAGTGATATTATTCAAAGTAGATGAAGAAGAGTTTGAACCTATTACCTCTTGATTGAAAGATGAGTGTTTCATTTAATTAGTTTACCATTCTTTGTTGTAAAACGAGGGGACAAGGCAGTATTGATAAAAATGATAATATACTAACAAAGCTGAGTACTGAAAGGAGGAGAATATCATAACATATTGCTTGTTATTATTCATCTTAACTACACCTACCCAAATTTATTATAAAAATTAGAATTTATGTAGAAAAAAATGTCTACACTGTAATATCATATGTAATTGAATGAATCATTCATCAGTTTCAAAATTGTTTTTCTAACGGTGATGTATTTGTGTGTGTTTTACCAAAAAGATAAGGATTAATTTGAAGTGCATTTGGCTTGTACATTCTATTTTCTTTAACACGCATTTATGATTATGTGAATTGATATATGATAAAAATAAATGGATGGATTGTACCATTTCAACTTATTGGTGATAATAGATTTTTCCGAAAAAAAAGACGAAACAAGTGTACATTGAAACGATGAAAAATAGGTTAAAATGTATTACTTAGAAACAATACTAGTGGTAGTTAATAGTAGGACAGATACACACTATAAGACCTTCGAGAGAAAACATATCTCTGGAAAGAATTAATTTAAAATGAATTCAAACAAACTGGAGATATATTATAGAGGATTATTTATGAATGCTGTTCAACTTACGACGAACGAGTTGGTGTCCTAGAGATGTCAAAACTCATTAGTCAAAGAAAATTCCTTGTAATCACTAAATACTGATTTCAATTCTATCAAAGAAACCACCGCATATAACCATACACCGAACATATATATATATCCAAACTCTTCAAAGAATGCCGTTTATATATAGACTATTCGACGAAAGATGCTTGGGGACGTGTCAGAAAGTTTGAAGGAAGTTAAGGGTAGACAAACTGAGACAGCACCAGTTCACAAAGTCATCGACTGTTTAATTGAGCCGTGTTGGCTTATGCAGACTAACTACAGTTTAATGACGTTGGGTGACATGACTGACAATCCCAGTTTTTTTTTCTCGAATCATATTGTTCATGCTTACTTTTTTCTACTACCACTCATAATGTTACTACCTTAGTATTCTAACATTCCTCTCGATAATCTCATCTCAATGTAGTGATGATGGTGTCATAACTCGAACCGATGGATACGTATAAGTACCAGGTTTTACATTGTTCATGAATTACTGACTTCTGAGAAACAGAAATGCACAAAAAATGTCACAAAAGATTTAAACTCATAAAAATCAATATTACCTCTCGTCATGAGAAATCGGTTTTTCTACAACGGTTGTATCCCATTTCGATTGTACAAAATGTGTATTAGTAACATTAGAATTATTGGCTGATGGGATAAAATTCTTCTGTCCTGATATTTCAGTATGCATTGAAGATGATGAATGTGAAAATGTAGCAAGATTAACATTTGTTGGAATAGCCGATGATGAAAAGGTACATTCATTTGTATATTGTTTTGATAAATTATCTTCATTGATAGTTGACCTGTTTGTTTCATGTGCAAAAGATTGATTAGAGATAGTTTTTGTTGTCCCTGATGTTGTTATCGTAGTATTTATGGTGGGGCTGATGTTTGACGATTCCGTACGAAATGTTGAATTTGATTTATTCATAGCAACAGATGACAAATTATTGAATGACGATAACACAGGTGAGGATAATTCATTTGAAACAGATTTTATGGGTGTTGTCGTTGTCATCATTGAAGTGTTAGTGATGGTGTACGAGAAATTATTAACAGGTACAGAGGAAACAATCATTGGAGATTTATTCATTAGTAATGAACTAAACAAAATCAAAGATAAAATATGGTAAGTTTTAATTAATTATTTGAAATTGTTGTGTAGAAGTGTGTAATTCAAAAGAAATTTTCGAAACACTCTACGATAACTTCTAGTGAAAATGTGTAATTTTTAGGAGTTAAGAATATTTGACATCATATGATTTGAGTGGAATCGCATAGTCTATCACAAAGAAACAGTCACTTATAGATGACAATGAATGATGTTCAAATAAAAAGAGTTGTATTCATCAGATAGCAATTCCGTGGTCGGTATAGGATCTAACGATCCTGCTAAAGAGCTAGAAGCTTAGAATTGAGCAACAACCACAAAATACTGATTATATTTGAACAATAACACAAACAAAAATACAGTAAACAATAACAGAGAATGAGGTGAATCCGATTCCTTTTTGGATTGTTTGCATAATAAACTTGTCATATAAATAGATAAGAAATTGCGCACTGATCTGAAATAGAGAGAGCGAATTAAGTCCGTTCACTTTTGTATTCCAAAATATTCACTGGAGTTCCAGTACATTTACATTATCAGAAATTTAGTTCTATGGGTCAGATAATATTATACAGATCGAACTGTGACAGATTAAAGCTTTCCAAAAAATAATGCTGTTCAAATTACTCTGAAATACAATAATTCCAAAGTTTTAGTATTTCAACAGATGCTGGAAATCTTGCACTGTTTATTTCTAAATACATTATATTGGATTAGAGAGAACACTACAAAATAGTTTGAAAACTTGTAACTAAGCAGATTAACTTAACGTTGGATATTATCTAGCAGTAGGATCCATGTGTTTGGTCATATTTGAGGATTATATTTCGCGGATTCTCATCAGCTGCTTACAACCAAACGACCGTCCTTTGCTTCCAGGTTTTCCATAGTGGTCTAGCTTCAATTGACTCATGATCTCAACTATTGAAACCAAATATTTGTTGAAATTTTACATTAAGGTAATATATATATGCAAGAACAGGTCGGAGGTCAACTCAAACTTGATCCACATATTCAAAAAGAGACAGTAATAAACCTATTACTAACTTGGTAATTCAATTTTCGGTCATTAGTTTTATTTTGTTATATCGCTCTTCCATCACATTTAAACTACCCCTTTACTTATGCATTTCCACTCACTCAATTCTCTTAAATTATGTAAAATCCTCAAATAATGTTCAATTATTACACAACCCATCTTACCAGTTTTTTAATTCCAGGATTCTTGTACAAACCCTTTATTCCCTCTAAAATTATCACACAATTTATCTAATCAGTATTGAATAGGATCTTCGCAGAAACACTTAGAAAATGAAGATTCACGTACCACGGTTTTGATGAGATATTTATCTATACCACTACTATATTTAGCATGGATCCAGAAATTTCCAGAAGCTCAAGGTCATGTGTAACTTCAAAAATATTCCCGTTTTCCCTGAACCTTGGAATAATGCTATTACTCACAATTCTCGCCTTTTATCTAGTGTTCCATTTGACGTTTCAAAGTAGTTGGAATTATCGGAAACAGGTAGGAAGATAGTTTCGGAGTATCGATAGCAAGATTTAACAGACTTATTTTCTAGTCGATATAAACTTATGATATGCAACTGGATTAAAGTTCATAAATTGATTAGTTATTAAATGACCAGAACAATTTGATCATCTACTTTTTGAAGACAATCAATGTATTTATTGTATCACCAATCTAATGCATTCTTAACTTGGATCTATATTTACCATGTAGAGATGAGTTTATCACGTTTCTTTAAATAAAAAAAGTGAATTTATTCATAGTCAATGATTGACTTAATGAACAAGTGTAAATTGATTGAATTCATTAGTTACTTCTTTTTTCAGTCATAAATTATAAATACATCTTAACATTGTAACAGAGACAGTAATTTTATGCTTTATTAGATCACAAAAAACTATTTCAAAATGTCATAAGACTATACTTTAAGTCAATGATTCATTCCATCAAAATTGGATCAACTCATTACAATTGAACATATACATAATTAATAAGTCAAACAAAATTTTGGTGTAAACCAAATTCACAAGTTTCAAAGCACACAATGTATATCAGTGTTTGTAACAAGTGTGAATAATAATCGTATCAAAAAAACAAACAAACAAAACAAACAAATCACTTAATGAAAAACTTGAATGGTTGTAAAGTTGTTCGCCAACACTAAAAGTCAGTTAGTATAAAAGGTAATAATTTTATCATTAAACAAATACATAAAAAAAACATGTTGGCAACGAGATTGGTTAATTGGATATTGTTCAATAACTATCGGTCGATTTCTGAAATAGTATTGTTTAGATGGTAGCCTAGAAGATGAGCAAGTTTTATTTTTCTTAAACATTAGAAAGTAGTAAGGAAATAAAGTGATTTGGCATAACTAATTCTACTTTATCACGTTTTATTCGATGATTTAAAAGAGGATAAGGATAAATGAATTCTTTATTTTGAAATAAAAATATTATATGGAGAAATATTTTCATCTACTAATAAACCAATTCGCTCTAGGTAGACTATCGAAAGTAGTTATTTGATCAGTCTATTCATCATTCTAAATAATCAAATAGATAAATTCATTTAGTATTGTTTGTTTGAATCTTCCCATTGATGTGTTGGGACTGCAACTGGTCAGTCTCTAATTGGCATATGTGCATACTGTGCGTATTGCCTCGATATAGCCTTAATCCACAAGCATGGTAAGCAAAGATGGATAGATAGTCATTCAAACTTGGATGAAACACACAAACAAGTATTTGACCTACGATACCACTTATATCCACAATTCCTGGTTAACTGATCTAATAATCAATCTAGTGAAGCTGAGATTTAGTGATCTGGATACAAAAGAAGCAGTACATCATGAACCTGAATTCTATCACATTAGCGAGTAAATAAGTATAACATTTGATATTGAATAACGTGAGTTTTACTTACATTCTGTTCCATCAATTTACACTTAATTACTGAGGAAGAAACGAGTAAACTAATAATTTTAGAGAGTGAAATATCAGGAATTGATATTAAATTTCGTGGATTGGTTGAGTTTAAACATTACCACCGTTGCATGCCGGCTCAGTGGTCTAGAGCTTAAGCTTTGGTGCTTAACATAAATTTCTTTTTTTTAATTAAATATTTTCCACAGTAGAAAAAAAGGACAGTTTACTTGACTTCATATAGAATTAGTTCAAAATGTGCAGGTACATTTACTATCTATTTTTCGATCTTGAGTTCCTTTCAATACACTGTTCAACTCTTTGTTCTTCGACTATTTTCTTAATATCCAGTCATTCTCGTTATAATTTCAACCAAATTATTCTGATCTCATTTGCAATTCGTCCTACATTCTTTATCTCATGTTGTTAATGTGCTACGGTAACTTGTATTAACTTACATCTGTCTTAGACTCTAGGTTGACGATGACTGAATACAGTAAATGTATAGTGCTTGTATTGTCCTTTCTTGTTTTTATTTTACAGACAAAACAGTTTACTTACTGTAAAACTTGTTTATCACGTTCGTTTAATTCTGCTGGTGCTTCACCGGCAGCTACTTCAATTGGCTCCACAACTACTGGTACTTTTTCATAATTCGTCGTGATAATATTCGATTGGTTCAATTTAGAATTTGATGTAAATGTTGTATGAGTAGTCGCTGTGATAGGTGATTGATTAGTTGAAATCATTGTAGGTGCATTCATTTGAATAGATGAATACATAGGAGAATATGACCAGTTTTTAAGATTTTCATCATCAACATTATCGTGGACTGAGGATTTCACTGTTACACAACCACTATTGCTACTAATACTACTTGTAACAAAAGTAACACTGGTAGTAGGTATGCTAGTAGTCGATATTGGTAATACATTATTATCAGTTAGTAGCGTAGGATCAGATATAGAAGATGGCTGAACAGTTATAGATGCCTCAATATTATTATTGTTTATATTATTATTGACATCTTGTGTAGTTGTATTAGGATCTAGTAATGTTGAACACGGTTTACGTTTAGAAATTTTCGATTTCATATTGAAAGGTCTTGAAAAACATCTAAATCTGTCAAAAGACAAAAAAATAAAATGAAAATTATACCGTGATCTATATTACAACTCATTAAACAGTACAGACAAATGCTTTACAAAATTAATTATAAGAAACTACAATGGAAAAAGTCGGCTTAGAAGGAATACTTGCCTAATCTAAATAAAATAGATGTGAATCGTTAGATTGGACTATTGTATCGTTTTTTTCGACTTACTGATAGGATGTAGACTATTGAGAAGCCTTAGGGTGCCTAGGACAAAAAAGCTACCCAATGCTTTGCATACGGCACACGTACTGTTGGTGTGAGGGTCCGCTTGTCAGCGCACTTTCCCTGGGTGTTCACCACGACCGGTACTGCTGCATGTCTTCTATGGCCAAACTGATTAGTTTTGATTACCGTTGATCTTGGTTGGGTCAGCAGGTGACTCTTTGGCTCATCTATGGGCTGTGAGTGTTACTAACCGGCTGTAGTGGAGCTGTGCGGTGTGTAGGAAAAATTTAAACGCTTTTTGGTTTCCAGTGGTTTTACTGGCTGAATTTGACCTGGTATGGAAACTATTTTCGAAAAACGGTAGCTCCATTAATTTGCCATTTTAATAAAGTACTTATTCTTTGGATAGGAGAGTATGATAATCAATGTGAGGTAGAACCCGTAATCTCCAGATTCTGTGAAATGCAAGTGTTAACGTTGAACCACTGACTTTGAATCTCGCAATTTTCAATGCAAAACAATTACCATATTTTTAAACAGCAAGTAGATACAGTACATAATAAGATAATCAACAATATGGTATCAGATTGTGGACACATTAACTGTTATTAGGTAGCACAAAAAATTAAACCAATAGACCATTGTGTTGATTTTGACAAATTATTTAGTTTCTGGTCTTTTCTATCCGAAACATGACAGTGATATGTTATCAAATTGTGACTGTAAAGACTGACAAATCATATGGTTGAAAAAATTACGTGATTTTTTTTATCAAAGTTCACCTTAAAAGCCTAGTTAGAATAAATAGTAAATGCATTTATGTGGCAATTTATACTAGCTTTTGCAGTTGTGACTTGATGGTTACTATTACCAAATTTAGATCAATAGGTTACCAGCTCCGAACCTAGAGGTATCATCGATCAAAAACTGTGTGACTCAGATGGTAACCACTGAAGTTTGGGAAAAAAAGAAACAATTGTTATAAACCTGAACAGAAATTCACGACAGTTATATATTGTATAACTAAAATCCAGTGAAATGATTTTTTTGTTTCACCTTATAACAACCTTTAAGACAGATACATAAAATTATCTTCATGATAACACTCCTATGGGAAATACAATGAGATTATAATACTTTTGAAGAAAACGATTGAGAGACAAATGTCATAATGAGGAGGAAGAAAAGGTTGAATATATAGGGGAACGAGAGGTAGGAAAAAAAGGTCTTGAGGTTAACAGTGAACAAATGAAAATAACAAGGAATAATGTCAACAAAACGAGAAACAGTAGATAAAATTTAAAATTTCCATACAATGTACTGAATTTAAAATTACGTACTAAATAAAATACAATAAAGTAAACATTCAAAGGCAACAAAAAGGACAAACAAACTGAATACGTTGAAGACCAATTCTTGTAATTAGATACACATGGGCAGTGGGCGTCAATATCCCTAAAGAATAATACTTAAATACTCTTCTGTGATATTCAAAAGTAGAACGATTGTCAAAGTATTAAACTTTCAACACCTTCGAATTCCAAGATTGTAGATCGTCAGACCTAGTTCTGTGTAGTGAGTCATTTATGAAGTAAAACCTAAACTTCATGCAACTGAAGCATAGCTCGAAGTCAAGTGTGTAAGATCAGACACAGTGAGTATGTGCAACATTAATCACTAGATGCAAACATAACTTTCATCAGTACTCATCTAGTAGAAGTCACCAACAAATTCTTAACTGTTGGGGTGATCCTGAAAATTTCTCGCAAGCAGATAAAAGTCCAAAGAAGTGTGAACCACAACAATGGGAAAAACCTGATAGTCTGTGGGAGAGGCTGCACGAAGATTTTGCTGGCCCAATACGAGGAAGGATAATTCTCGTCATAGTGGACGCACTCACAAAATGGCCACAAATTTATGCCATGGCAAAATGCACAGCCAGTGAAACGATCAGCAAGTTATTTGAACTGTTTAGTTGCTTTGGAGTTCCGGAGACTTTAGTGACCGATAATGGCTCACAATTCACTGCAGAATCATTCATGCTATTCTGGAACATTAACGGAATTTTACATATACGCTCTCCACCCTATCACCTTCAATCAAATGTACAGGCTGAGCGCTTCGTCGACACATTCTAAAGAGCACTACTGAAAGGGGAGGGCGAGGGGACAAGTCAGGTAATTACGAAATTTTTAACAGCTTATACAACTACACCTAACCATATCATACCAGATGGAAAATCCCTGCTGAAGCGATGTTCGGGAGAAGCATTCGAACTATATTCGACGTCATGTTGTCACCTAAAACAATGGTTGGACGCAGACAAAGTCAGAATATCCGGAGTTTTAACGTCGGTGATAAAGTGCTCGTCAAGTCATACAGAGGAAAAAACCGTTGGAAACCTGGAGTCATTGAAAAGAGAATGGGAAATGTTCTACAAAACGTACGTGGGACTTTCGGAACGTGGATTAGACACATTAATCAAATACACAGAGAAAAAAGGATTCTAGACAATGTAGATAGTCGAGTGAGGCTTCCGCTAGAGATAATTACAGATACTCCAGTGACAGGAACCTCGACAGACACAGACGCTGGATACCAAGGAAGTCCGAACGCGACAGAAAACCAGTTATCAAGCTGCAAGTAAACCCGAAGAAAAAGTCATATTTCTTGAAAGGAAGGTGTTAGGGCTATCCTGAAAATTTCTCGCGATAGACAAGAAAGGCTCAGGAAACATTAAGAAGCATTTTATCCAATCAGCGATTGACCAGACTTTTTGCTAGAAACATCACGAAAGTGAAAAGTCACATACAGAGTTTCTGATTGGCTGATTACTACACTGCTACTATGTTTAGTAGCCTTCCAGAATTTTCAGGAAAACCCAAGGACTTCTAAAATACTATAAAAACCCTATATTTTCTGTACATAAATGAACCTTTGGAGTAAAGTGCTTCTCGCATATTTTGCGCCTTTTCTCTCGTGTTCAAGTCTCTGTGTATATTTAGCTTGGGTGTTACGAGACTAGCTTAGGATCCGAGTATAGCGTTCAATTAGAAAGACTTATCATTAACTTGGTACGACATAAAACAAATAAGCATGATTAAGAATGATATATACAACTGAAAAACATCTTATACATAGTTGACGAGAAAACAATGCATTTCATACTTATTCCATAAATTTTACGAGTAATACTGTATTCAAACTCGTTAAGATAAAATTAAACACAATCTATTGATAAAGTGATTTGAGATACAAACATCAATAACGCTTATTATATACACTGATACACTGAATCGATCAATTAGACAAACAAAATAGAGAATAACTTACAATAAGCACGCATACGAATAATCGAAAATTAGCACTATTTACATATCAATAAATTAAGTGTATTTTTCTTTAACCGAAGTATTAAGAATTAATTATATAGTTAAGAAACCATGGTGATAATATAGTAATCCTTACAAATGCATAAATTATGGTATTTTTTAAATCGAAAGACCGATAGATTAATTCTAAGTGAGTTAGTGCACTTAGTGAATTGTAGTTGGTACTATGCTCTTAATTGAATTACTGGCATCAACTTGTGCAATTCAAAATTAGTCTCACGGTTATTTCAGACCACTCAGCAATGCAGAGCCAAGAGCTCATATGATCTTCAACCTAGATCCTGCAACTATCATGAAGAAGAGGGTACTTTTAATACGTAAAGTTGAAATCAAATGACAAACATTTTCAAACTCAATCACTTTGAACAATTGAGCCATTTAAGAGGGGTAAATTTGAACGGTCTCATGGTTTAATTTTCTTGGTTTGACATTTGTTATGAAAATACAATGAAAATATACATAGAATCTCAACAAAAATCTTCTAACTTAATGAAAAAATGAGTATTGGTATCCATGTGGACGATCAAAAAGTAAAAAATCCAATATTTGTTATTAAAATGAGTTTTATAAACGTCTCTTTTATTGATAAATAACATGAAGATAATAATATTGTGAGAATATTCTACTTGAATCACGCAAGGAACAAATGTCTTTTATATTTACCATTGAGAAACAATGACTGCTAACCTAAATCAAAAACTATGTAAATGAAGGCAGATAAGGATTAATTATTGAGGATGTTGTATGATATACTGCACAGTCCCATTTACAATATGTTTAAAAACAAGCTTGTAATTGTTATAGTACACATACTTTTAATGAATATTAATCTATCATTGTAAGTACCAATGCTAAGTTCAAACTTGATGGTTTCAAATAAATTGGGTGCCCGGTGGAAAGTTAGTAATAAACATATTTTTTGTTATATCACAATGAGTATAAAATTTGTATTTCTGACGTTTCGTAACTTAACGTAAGCCACTTCTTCAGCATAAATAAATAACCGAAATAGAATTAACACAAGTATAAATAGTACGAGGGAAACGTTGGAGAATATTTTTAGTACAATCAAAATCATAATAGGTTTGAATTTTTCAATGCCAAGTTATTCTCGGTCATGGTGAATTTGTATGACCTAACACTATTAATTTGTGCGTCAGTTATGAAAAATGTATGCATTTGTAATATAAAGTAGTGGGATTGAAATTAACTGTGTATGTAATTGTGGTAAATAAATAATGTCAAATGTAGTTGTTTGAATAAACAGTCCAGGTTGGATGAATGTTCAGGCCTTTTCAATTGGGGGCAGAGGGACTTAGGATTACGTAAATGTACACAAAGTTGTGTCTACAGATTACGTTGTGTCGATCACTATGTGTTCTACATCGGGATCCTCTTATGAGATCTCGAATCGTGCTAAGGAACATGTAAGTTATTAAAAAGTAAAACCGAATTCGGTTATTTATTTATTCTGAAGAAGTGGCTTACATTAAGTCAAGAAACGTCAGAAATACAATTGTCCTAATGATTAGGACATAAAAAAAGATACATTTATTACTAAACTATCACTGTATTTAATACTATACAATAAAATATCAATAAGATAAGGAGTCGGAAATAATGGTAACAAGTACATACAGACAACATATGTACACAAACATCCCTAAACTACACTTAAAAATTATTTTTCGACATTATCCAGGAATGAACATGAATGAACACGGGGAAATCTTAGACTAATATTTATGGAACATGTGAAACTGTAAAATGAAAACAAAAACATATTTGATACGCTTGCCGATTACAATAAAAAAACCATAAAGAAAAACGTATCACTATTGCATGTTGTTGCAAACCAATAGTTTTACATTATAATATTGTTATGATTTTTCTTTATCTGTGAGTCATTATTGTATGAAAAGAATATGAAAAAACACTAAAAAGAAAGCTCTAACAAGTAAACAGGTATAAACAATTATTTATTCGTAGTAATTGTTTTTCATGGATTGATTTCAGCTGAGATGTTGTAGAAAACTTCCAAGTACGACTTGGAAACTAATTGTCCTAATATGTGGATTTTCAACAAGGTACATCTACGACACATTGAGGTATATAGATCCAAGATCATCTTGGTTTAATGACAAGAGGCTAGTCCTGGTGGGATCGTCCCAATAGTGGTAACACAATTACAGAATCTGAGAGCCTGTAAAAGTAACGTTATTGTGGCCTGCTGACGATGACTCGCTTTCCACCTTTCCAACGACACTCATGGCTTCGCTTCACTTTCGCATTTCTTATTCCGAATGTCTGTCTGGATAAACGAATGTTTGAAATAAATTTCTCCAACGCAACCCGTATTTTGCTTCTTACTACCACCGTCAGACAAATAGGGTTAGCCTGAGGAATATACGGAGTTAGATGGAATATTTATATACATAGCATCTTCTCAAGATCGAAATGGAGTTAGATGCTGGGCTACAAGAAAAACGTCAAAGGAGTATAGAGCACATAAAGGTTCTAGATAATTGATTTTACATGTATAGGATATAATTTAGTTACAAAAAGAAAGAGTTTACAAGGAATTTATTAGAGTTAATAGACAATCAGAAATTTCGGAGGAAATAGCAATATTTTATTATGTTTCCTGAAGAGTCATCGCAAAGTGGATTCAATGTCTAGGATGAAAAGTCCTTTTAGTGTTTTGATAATGGACGGGTAAAGAGTCACTTTGTAGAGAGAGGTAAATTACGAGACCGTGACCATAGATCGATTAAAACTAGCATTTTTAGAAAGTTATGGACAAACACTAGCGACAAAGCTTCCGACATCAGTAACCGACACGAAAGCAAAGCAATAAGATTGCAACGAGAAAGGTCCCAGTAAAAAGTACAGCAGTACTGGGAACATAATCAGATCCGACAAAAGAGTTTGTTGGCCACAAAGATAACTGGAGTGCACTAAATTCCTCCGATTCGATTTCGCTCCCAATGCATTTCATTTGATATATTCATACACACTCCATAGCATTGAGTTAAGTTATTCGTTGGTAGATCTTGTATGTATTTTAATTTTTTTTCAGAACGCTGTACAAACATTGATTTTCTGATTTCCTCCGCTCCCCAAGATCTTAGAAACAATTTTCTTTAAACTTACATTTTAATACTGAACAACCTTTAAGTGTACATTAATCATTAACATCAATACATGACATGCCTAAATGTTGTGTGTTCACGCAGACATGCTAAAGGTAGATTTTCAATTCCAATTATAATCGCTACCAGCAGCTGTAAGAGGAGCTGCAAGTTGAAGTTTAAATTTCTCTACCATGGTATTTTCTCATTCATTTAATACAGGAAATACCTGGAAATAACCTGTTTTTAAATTGTGCACAGCAACTGGTCGTATATTTTGTTGATATTGCTCTCAAGTTAGATATTCAGTGTATGATAAATTTTCTTGCAGATATTGTCACTATGGTACATTTGACTTGGATTACGACTGTACATTTAGTGAATATATGGATACAGGTCATCCTATGCATGTACCCATCTGAAATCAATAAAGATCTGACAATATCGATGTGTACATGGTCGATCTTTGCATCTGATTCACGAAAAATTAGCGTAGGAGATTCAGTGTCTGAGAACTTTCGCTTCTTGACAGAGTAAACATTTCCTGACCTAATGTCCTAATTTCAAGGTTCATTCGGTAGTTAGTTTTACAATGTTTGTGAAACCTGAATGCAATATTTCGTTAATATTTTCGAAAAAAACAAAAACAGTCGTTTCATGTTATGTAGAACTACGAGGCGACTGTTGGTTAGATGAAACACCAAACGAAAATGTTTCAGCGATGTTTAGTTAAAAGCTTCGTAGTATCAGCCAGTAAGTTCAGTGGTACAGATGTTTATCAAAATGCAATCCTGATTATTGCATAGTCGCATATACAATCTCGAAAGAAATGTGAATAACAAATTATCTCTGACTACAACAATCAGTTAATCAATCTGTTAATTGTAAACAACGTAAAACTTGGGACAAACGTGCATTGGGGCAAGATATCTCTAAATATATATAATAAACGATATTCAGTGACGTTTTTTCTTTACCAAAATATTTATATTAAAGGATGAATCGGATTATCAGAAGGTAATCTTAACAATAAAACAGAAAGATAACTTATAATTCATCTTATCAATACATAACTATTATAAACAAAAGGATGACATGGATGAGTCAACTGTATTATCATAAAATGTCATAAATACATTAAAATCTAAACTGTAATAAACATAATTTCTTGATAAGGTTTGAATACTTATAATACTAAGGGAAAAACAAGAATCTCAACTACACATTCAAATACAGGTGGTATAGAAACTGGAGTCAACTGTTAGTATAACAAACTGGAACACACATGATGGTAATAATTATATATATATATATATATATAATCAAACTTGGCAGTGAAAAATTAGTTCGGGTAACAATTTGAAAAGGGGTAAATGGATTTTCGAATATTTCATCATCGTAAAGTACAGTCAGATAGGGAAGTAATGGGTCACAGGGGTAGAGGAATAATTGTTTATTACCAGTTTGAGACTCCTTAGTAGATTGATCTTATGTAACGAGGCGAGAGGTGTATCTATGACAAGAAATTCAGTAAAGTCGATTATGGCTAGGAGTGGAATTCAAGATGGATGCTTTGTCAAATCCAGGGCTCATCAAGTGGATGTATCAACATCACAGTGTTGATTTTAAAACTGAGACTCGAACCTCGTCTTTCTTGCTACAAACACAATGTTCTCTATCAAACTACTGAGTCCAGATAGCTACTAACGTGTTAAATAGTTATCATATAGTTTGTAAGCGTTTATATTTTTTGACTGTTGATATGAAGTACTATAATTCATTGTGAAACGATTGTTTAGGGTTACTTAATTTTTAATAGTTATGTAACACGCAGGTTTGTTTATGATGTCAATCAGTTTTAAAATCCTGAATTAACATTTAATGCAAAACTAGAAATCAGACCAAAGAAAAAAAAACTGTAGGCTTAAGAGAAGTCAACCAGACATGAAAAATTAAAAGTAAGCATTTGAAAACCAACATCAGTTAAGTGAGCCGTTAGTTTGTAATGTCAATCAATTGATATTAGGATTAGAAAATAATTTATTACAATTAACTTTTTATACAACAAATGTTTATGCCTTTTTATCAATAAATTATAGTTTAATCCATCGCATCCAGCTAATCGTTTTGATAAGTTTCAGATTATAATATATATATATATATATATATATATATATATATATATATATATAACATAGCATAGCTTGAAGAAACAATGATATACTTACGTATCACAAAATTGTCGGTTAAATCGTGTCAGCATACCGGAAGTAGTGTTTTTATCGTCCTCTTCTTCCTCGACATCACTGTGTTGTATCCTTGTATTATTATTATTATTTGACTCTTTTATCACTCGTTGAGCGATTTTGGCATCAGATAATCGGAATTTAAGAATATATTGCTGTGAAGTGTTTTTATCATTTTCAATGGACTGTGAATTATTTCTATCATCTTTTATATTAGCCATATTTGATGCACTTTTCATTTTAGTGCTACTCTTTATATCAATAAAATCCATCAATTTTTCTGCCTACAATTATAGAAAGAGTTTTTATTTATGTATTCTCGTGCAGTGTTTTTAAAAAAAGATTATTTTATATATATCTATGTAAACCGACGATAGATCCTATTCTATGAGTTAGACGATTGATAATAGTCAGCAGCTAACCTTACACCTAAGAGGTTATGTGGTAGTCACCATAGGAAATCTAGAATCTTGAGGAAACTGGTACCTTTCATAGGATTCGAACTCTCGATAATCAGCTTTACAATAAGGTGATTAGGTATACAGTTGAGTGAGTACCGATAAAAAGTTTTTTTTTACTAAAAAAAGAATTTATTCAATGCATTCTTCTTTTCAGTTTTACTCAACAAGCAGATGTCGATTGATAAAAAACTTATAACAATCAAATAAGATAATAGAAAAAACCCGAACAAGGAGATTTCTGATATATTCTATGTGAATAACTTGCTACTGATGGATCGATACATAAGCATACCTACTTCCAATAGAATACAGAAGTTAAATTTAACAGATAGTTTATTGTGTATATCCAAAGGAAACAGAAAAACGTATTTTTAAAGTCAGAGAGCATAAAATGTTTTGATATCTTCAGAACGATTATCAATCTACAAACTAGAATCCCAAGAAAATAAATCGAAATTTGATATTTCAACTGAAATTTTAATTCTATGGTTAGTTTAAGCATATAAATCAAGTATGAACACATTCACATATATTCATACAGCTGATCATTTTTGTGCAGACAGCTTCTCACTCAAACAAAGAGACCAACAAGTCCCATCACCACATTACTGATTATTGAGGACTGTGGTTGGATAAACATACAAGTTATTCTATTTATTTATTTATTTAAACACATAAATATTGGTACAAGGAAGCACCAGATAAATATGCGCCGCACAAATCTCATTTGATTTGTGTGAGGGCTGTGATACTGCCCAGGTGCCCAGACTGAAGCAGGTGGTTTTCTTAGGGGGCCACACCCGGAGCCTTTGACCTAAAGGTCTAGTCCACAAGGCAGTGGAGCATCGTAAGGAGATGCAGTCCCATGGTAGCCGGTGACCAACAGTTGGTTCATACGCCATTCGTTCCTTCAGGATACTGGAACCCACGTGCACCATTGGTTTGGAATCAGGATTTCCCAACTCCCCTAGGTGGATCCTCCACATCCACCAACCCAGTTAAAGCGCCGGACATTCGCTTTTCGTCCTTTCACTTTCTTAAACAATACCCCCGCCACGAGAAGGCAGTGAGTAGGACTTCCCTGGCAGAGGCTATATATTCGCGTGGCCATATGAGAGCATTTCGAGAGGGAGAGCAGACACTCCCCAGTCTCGGCCGTACCAGGGCATTTGGGGACTGTCATAATTAGATAACATAGGAACAAAATCAAACAAATGTTTAGCAGTAATGATGAGAAATTGGTGGATGGTAGAAAGGTAGGAGCGTGGAAACCAATATGTGTAATCAGTCCGTGAGGTAATTGACCGTTGTACTGAGTTATGTAGGTAAGTGAAGACAACCAGATAGTGGTTTGTGCGACTATCGTGACCAATGGTTGGAAAACTCAAACACCTCTTACATAACATTTGCAGCATGTAACAATATGTATGATGTCTAAGGCCAAAATAATGTGTTATTAGGGAATGGTATTTGTGGCAGTTAACAGAATGGATACAGACATGTAGATTAAAGTCAATCAAGATCGTCGAAAATGATAAACCAATATATATATATATATATATATATATATATATATATATATATATATATATATATATATATCCAGAAAAGTAGACAAAGACAGATGGAAATAAATGAAAATAAAAGATGCTTTGTTGCTTTTTGAACACGAAAGATGCTTTGTTGCTTTTTGAACATGCAAATAACAATGTATACCAGCACCCATGCAAATAACAATGTATAGTAGTCATAAGTTAGGACATTCATTTTAATGATCGATAAAAAAAACCATAGTTTGGTGTAAAATTTAAAGATTGATAGATGAACAAACAAATAACGAATGACTAGACATACATACATTATGTCTAATGATTAAAATACATAAAGGGTACTATAATGAGATAAAAAAAATGAAAAGGATTAGTCATAAGAGCAAGGAGAAAGCTGGTTTTGATTAGTTGAGAAATGACATTAATGGAGTATGGGGACATTGGTATGTAGTTGAGTTGCTCAAGTGTTTGTATTATTCGAAGTTGGACAATCGAGGAACGTTTCACAACATAGTACTAGTGAGATGAATGGTCGTTTGGAAGGTATTGGGAAAGACAACCTTAATATTTGATCAGTTATGTCGTGAACTCAATGAGATCAACTGAATAATAGTTGAAAAGTGAGAAATTGAGCTGTAAGTGTTGATAGTAAATTCGTATAGGGAACTGTGGTGGATATTTTAGTCAGACTACCGATTTACACAAAATGGAACCATTTCAAGCATTGAAACCAATATAAATGCCATGCAAAACTGCATCGAGTCAGTTAAGATCACTATCGATATTTGTGAAGTAGTTTAGGGTATTTAGAAAACCAAAACAAACTGTTACCAGAAAATTTCCCGGTCCAAATCATAGGTTATTTATTTAATTAGGGGATTCCTTAAAATTGTACAACCACCATCCAAGACGTCAAAGGACACTAGACATTCATACATATCATAGCTAGAATGATAACATCAAATGACTAGATTCAATTATAATGATCAACAGTTTTGAATTTAATCGAAATTGACATGTTATAAACTGTCTTGTAGTGTTCCATATTATAAACATTACTAATAAATGACACTTATGGCGTGTAACAATGCCAAGGGTAACTTTCCTCCAATTCATATTTCCGTAATGAACTGTACTGATTATTTTTGTTTCACGCCTAGTAATCTTTTTTGTCTCAAAGGTCATATTTGGTGTGTATACAAATAGTTGTTACATTTTTTAAAATTTTTACTTCAGCTGGGAATATAAAAGCTTTCCTAAAAAGCTAGTTTTCTTTACCCCCCCCCTCTATTCGCGGATGCATTAATAAGGTAGGAACCATACTGGCTCCTCAACTCATGTGATATGAGCAGATCCCAGTCTCATATTAAAAGAAAGGATCGATCGTTTGTAATTCAGAATATTGCTATCAGTTGTAACAGAACACTAAATCATTCATGTCATGTTAAATAGGACAGACTGATAGTGTATTATATCTTAATCCAACTGATGAAAGGTTCATATAAAAGAAAACATGTGATTTAAATTATATTTACACTACTAATATCGTCTATTAAATGTATATACATTGGAAGAAATAAGTCACAATGCACATATACTCGAATTATTAAGAACAGACAAACTATACTACTGAATAATTATATAATTTATCCTAGTGTTAATTATATTAGAACAATTTTTAAATCGTTTCTTTTATAAACACAACACAAGAAAAGTGAAATCACCAAACATATATATGACCGTAGGAAATTTTGTTGATAAATGATAAACTATAATATGTGTATTTAAGAAGCGTTAAAAACAGCAAAGTAAATGATAACTATTGTGGTTAGAAAAGGAAAAAAGTAAACAGGAGAATAACCGATAAAGAGAGTGAAGTTGGATTAGTGGAAGAAATATTGTAGGAAATATTTTTGTCAATTCAATGTGTTGAAAAGAAGACATTGATAAGAGAGAAAAAGCAGAAGCAAGCGATACACATTTTATCGCGGTTCGCTATATGTTTTATTGACCATATTTAGTATGATAAACGTTTAAGACAAAAAATGAATAACTACTGAGTTTATTGAAAATTTAACCTTAAATTAAACGATATACTACTGTTACAACGATCCGTTTTCTTTTTTTACACGAATGGGACGTTAATTTACCTTAGACGAATATCTACACTAGATACCCTCCCAGTGTCTACTCAACAGGATTTCAATATGACTCAGGTCAAGAACACGTGATCAGCCTGACTAGAACGTAAATATATTTCCACACCAAAACTCGAAACAATCCAACAATAATGGAAAATCAACCAATAATAATAAATAATAAGGACAGGGGAATATATAACTCATCTGACACCTGTCAGACATAAGTAGTATGTAAATCTAATCAGAAGTGGAATGCAGAGAGTGATTGTAATAACAACAGGAATGATGGAACGATGTAGTTTGAAGAAACACTTGATGGAAGATGAAGCATTTAGTGTATGGTTTTCGTATTTTACGAAGATATTCAGTAATTTGCATTAAACAATAAATTGGTCTTCCCCACCTGACTTCTGGTTCACTAAAGTTATATTTATGCAGCATGGTGGGGGAATAAAACATATATCTATCGAATAACAGATGGCAGTCTACAAAACCGACTTATTTATTTGCTCTATATTTATTGCACTCAGACTATCACAATGACGGCCTGTTTGAACATCTGGGCTACCTATTCCTGCCATCAAGACATTTCAACAAGTTATTTAATTTTGTTTGTTTTAATACATCATTATGGCTATTAATCGCATAACCTATTCAGGTGCGTTTATGAAAAGTATACAACCTTTCGTTGTAAAGGTTACAAAAGGACCAATCACAGATAACGTGGTTGCTGACAATATACATCGAAAAGAATGTACATTATTCAGATATCGATTGACTGAACTGTTAACTTCTAACTGGCGATCACTCAATATTTATTGTCAGGATCAACAAAGAAATAAGAAACGGAAAGGTGTTGAAACACTTTGTGCTGAGAATTCTATATTGTACGAAAAATATAATATTGAATAAAGCTAATAATATAATATATAATGATAATAGTCTGATGAGAGATTGACTGAATACCCATCGGTTATTGATTCTACTGTCAGTACGGTAGATGACACGACATCATACAGTACCTTACTGAATATTGAGTTAAATAATGCGATTAAATGCAACTTATCAACCTGCATAAATATGATTTACATTTCATTGTACTTAATGGGATAGTATGTTGAAACTTTAGGAAGATTAATACTTAGTAAGAATGAATAGAACAAAAGAATTTTATATAATTTTTAGATATAAGTCTCAGAAATTAAGATGAAACATGAGGCAGTATATATCACTTATCTTCAGAAATAACGGACGTAAAGAAACATAATAATGAAGAAAATCCGTAAATTGTACTCCATTGGAAAGTACAGATCGTGAAAACCAAATAATAATCAGGAACGAGAGAAAGAAATGATTGAGTTTCCGTTTCATGGATTGAAAAAAGAATACTTTTTAGGTGATCAAGTCTTTAGGAAGATATTATGTAAGAACTAAAACTACGAGGAACTCCCAAATGAGTTATTTGACTCTGTAATGTGACCTCATGAAGTAGTACAGATTTATGTATTCAGCTTTGAGTTGCACTTTATTTGTGAAGGCTAATAATAATACCAGCCTGTTCTACACCGAAGTAGATGGCATGGGATTCGAGCTTGCGACATCATAGTTAAAAAGTCAACGACTTAATCACTAAGCTTCCACTACACAACATATTAAACACCTCTTAAACTAACTTACGCTAAATTATGGTGTTAATTTGATAATATAGAAAATGAGTAGAAAAATAGTTCTTTTAAATTAAACTTATTTTATCAAAGGCTTTAAAGTGATAGATAAGTTTTAAATCTAAATATGTAAGAATTTATACCAATCACATGATCTTAGAACATTCAACATTGCATACATTTACACATGTATTGGAAAAATTAACGGTGGGTTAGTAATAAAAGGAATGAAAATATTAGTCAATCGGTTGTAGAAACTGATCATTTATGTATAATAATACAAATATGAGTGAGAAATGCGTCAGTTCGAATCTAAGTATATGATCAGATTAAAAACAGAGATCCAGGCAATGTTTGCTCGCAGAAACGTTGGAATTATTTAAATTTCAATAGCTAAGATTATTTCAAATATGATTTTCACAAATAATGTCTTCTCTATACTCATTGCCCTATTTCTGTCAAAGTATTCGTTCAAATATCGACAAATATTAATATTTATAGTACAAATTGTTAACATGAAGATCAAATTTGTTTGCGTAGATTCCTAAGTCTTCTAATGTGTCCAAAAGGTGAAAACTGTGAACATAGTAGTGGATGGATGAATGTTGATAGTTTTACGAAGACGATTTCTTGACCGACTTGATAAGGCGAAATTTTCGATAGTTAAAATCAATGAAGAGAATGCTAAACGACAGATAAACCTAACAATATAATGTGTCAAAGTGATGGCTACTCACAGGACCGTATAATTGATTTCAGTCCACGAACGATAAGAAATCAAAGACAAGATAGCTAGTCACATTTAGTTTCAGTTAGATTATAGTTTACGGACAACCTTCGAGAAATGACTGTGACCTTGGAAAAATTAGAATTAGTACTGATTTAGGAATTAAAGTTAGGGTTTTCGACAGCAATGGAAGTCAACTTTAGTCCATGAAAGCTGTTTGGCTACAGTAATGAGTGAATTTCGCTAGTTTGTTCATAGATTATAGTTTCTCCATAGTTTTTCAAGTAATTAAACTACATGCTTATGAACAGAATATGAACATAAAATAAACATAGCAAAATGATGTAGAGGATAAACGGGAATTAGCTTGTAGGACACTCATTAACTGACCTGACTGTTACGTCTTATCATTGGGGATCGTATCACATAAATGACTTCAAAAGATACCATCTGAATCAATCAGGTGGCTAATATCTAGTGAGTGTGCCATGATAAAGCTTCCTATTGTCCTTAACAAGGGTACTCAGAATTGCGATGATGAAATGGCTTAGAAGTATGTCTAGTGGAACTGGATTAGCAGAGACAGTTTAATCATTAAAAGAGTATCATAAACAATGTAGAACCTGGCACGTGGGTATCGGTTCAAGATGTCACGTGATATCAGAATAAATGAAATGGGGTAGACATTCTGATAGTGCCGACTGGTAGAACAAAACATTGGGTATACACAATGTGACTAGAGAAAAAAGACTAAATAGAAAGTATGAGATAATTTTAAACACTCAAGACCGACAGAAAGACAAAGAGAGAACAAATCGGTACCACCAATTTTCGGCTATATAACCGTTTCCCAATCATTGGTTACGATAGTCGTATAAATCACTATCTGGTTGTCTTCACTTACCTACGTAACTGAGTACAACGGTCAATTACCTCACGGACTGATTACACATATTGGGTTCGACGCTCCTACCTTTCTACCATCTACCAATTTCTCACCATTACTGCTAAACATTTGTTTGATTTTGTCCTTATGTTATCTAATTATGACAATCCTAAATTCTTAATAGAATAACTTGTATGTTTATCCAACCACAGTCCTCAATAATCAGTAATGTGGTGATGGGACTTGTTGGTCTCTTTGTTTAATTGAGAAGCTGTCTGCACAAAAATGATCAGCTGTATGAATATATGTGAATGTGTTCATACTTGATTTATATGCTTAAACTAACCATAGAATTAAAAATTCAGTTAAAATATCAAATTTCGATTTGTTCTCTTGGGATTCTACTTTGTAGATTAGTAATCGTCTTGACGGTATTTTAGCAAGTCACATAGCTCAGAATTAGCAGTAACTACCAGTCAGTGAAGGACAGTTTAACTGGAAAATCATAAGGGCGATGAAACATGACATTTTAATTTTCACTCTGATAATTTACAACTGGTTTACAGAATGAAGAAAGTCATAGGCTTGCTATGTTAAATGGTTTTCAAGATATATGTTAGACATCTTAAGTTGTTTAATCTTAGTAGCATAGTTTACGTTTACCGATAACAGTAGTATGACTTTGAAATATACAACTAACTTATAAGTTAGTCCTATAAATTAGAAGTATATCTTATTTCATTTTAATTTGGAAAATGTCTAAACATAGAATTGTTTGTAAGATATAACTGTGGAATGCCGGGTGTCTTAAGAAAAAACAACAGAGTAATCAGGTCTTGGGTTCGTGCGATTAAAATTTCAAACTTCCCACTAATTTACAAAAATGATTTACATGAAGTAATGTTTTTTACTCTAGCTCATTGAAATGAATAAAATTAAGACATTATTCTAAACAAATGTATACGAAACTCACGTTTTCTGCATTCATAGATATTGGAAGTGTTACAATTGAACGATTAGCGGTAGCATTGCCCAAATCTTGCCTGTTTTTTTTAAAAACAAATATATGTGGAGTCAAAAAAGAGAAGGAACTGGGAAATACCGAAAAAATTAACTACAATAAAAAGATAAATATATGTCATACCGAAAATACTATCAAGGTAAAGTGGTAACTTCAAAATCAATTAACAGATGCATCGATGGGAAGATTCAAACAAACAATACTAAATGAATTTAAACTTCACCCCATCGCACAGACAAGTTACTATCAGGACTCAGTGGCCGAGTAGATAACACGATGGCGTTTGAAGCGAAAGGTACTGAGTTCGAGTCCCAGAGCGAACATTAGCTCTGAGATGCAGGTACATCCAGCTGACGAGTCCCAAATAGGACGAAACGCGCTTTCTGGATTCCACTGCTAGCCACTATCCATTTTTGCTTACAATGCTTGTGAATTAAGGCTATATCGAGGCAATACGCACAGTATGCACATATGCCAATTAGAGACTGACCAGTTGCAGTCCTAAAACATCGATGGGAAGATTCAAACAAACAATACTAAATGAATTTAAATACATTTCTTGTTTGTTCAACATTTTTTCGTATACACTACTTTAATTACAGTAAATAATCATCAACTGAATGAAAACCTATCGGAAGGAAAACGAGTCAAACTATCCCTGGAAGTCAAACTTTTCTCTATTTAGAGAAGAATAAGAAACAATGAATTTTAATCATATAACGAACAAGAAAGAATTAAAAAGTTATCATGATATTTTGTTATCAATGCCCTTCAATTCAAACGCTTAGATCTCGAATTATTTCACTACTGGATTCGGGCTGATCAAAGTTAAAAATCCAGTAAGTTAGATAAAACTAACTGTTTACAAATTGATTGATTGTTGTTATTTATTATCTTGATCTTGAGATGTTTCCGATTTCTACTACGATTCATAAGAATATTGTACACTGAAATGGTAATTCAGAATGTTACATGACGAAATTATCAATAATTAATAAAGTAACACCAAATAATATATCTTTGGCATGTAAGAAACTGCTCGTACAGAAGAATTTAATTAAATTAGTCTTACTAAGTAATCAAGTACAAATTTATGTACTCAAATTTCATCCGTCATTTGTTTTGTAAAGTAGGCTACTGATACTACCTGACTGCTCAAAATGAATTAGATAGGATGAGTTCAGATGTCCAATCACCTAGTGAGCACTCAATCAATTACACATTACTACTATAGTACTTTCATTGAATTTTGATACCAATTGAAGATGATGGCTGACCAATTCCATGTTTTGGTAGGTGGTTTTCGTCATGGATTACTTTCAGTTGGAGAATGAATGAAAGCCAAGGGGGCTGAACAGATTTTACAATCTATCTTATAGACTTCCAGACATTACAAAACTACAACATAGTCAGATGTCGATTTTAGGAAATTTAGGTCTCGCAGAGAGCGTTTAACCCATAGGTTACCGAGTAGAATTCAGTGGTAAACATTTGTAATTTTAATCGATCTACAACATAGTTTGATGGCCATTTAAAGTTATTAGTGATGAATGGTCACTAGTCATAACAACATAATCGCCTCCTTGTTATATTCATCTCTAATGAATAACTGTTAAGACTGTATATAAAAGCAAACGAATAAATCAAAAAGAAAGCGAATGAGAAACTTTTTCTTATTTACTACGTTACATTGCCTTATCTCATAACACACAAAACGGAAAAACTATTATGATAGAAAGTGGAACCAAATCAATTTAGTAGTATAAGTGTGGCAATTAACCAAATTTACGCATCGGGTTAGTGTTGTGCACAGTAACACACACAGAAACACAATATATCAAAATACACTTTCTTACAAAATGATTCTTTCTAACTTCATTCGTATTTCAAGTTTTCTATCCCGTTTTTCTCGACAAAAAGAAACAAATAAATGATGTTAACAAAGACTATTACTAAATCCCTTCTACCAACCACTCCTTATAACTATCCTTTCCAATTGAAGGAAAATAAAGTGTAATAAATGATCAATCCTATAAATATTTATGAACGATTGTGACTGATTTCCTGGTAATTAATCTCTTATGCTGTGTTTCAATTAATCTTTCTCTTTAAAAAAAGAAAGAGACTAATTATTATACAAACATATATATGTGGAGAGCTTCTGTTACGTTTATTTATTATTTCAGTAATATGAAAAGTGAATAATGATTATTTTAAGTATTGTTTTAATATTACAAGAGTAAATTCTTTTTTTCTAGTCCGTTGATTGATAGGTTACATAATTAGTGTATAAACGATCTTTAAATAATCAGTATAGAATTAAATTGATTGAGGTCAATGGTAGTAATTGGTAGATAATGTTGGAGTTTTCATGGTAGAAAATGAATGATTTGAAGAGCGATAGAGAAAACCAAACAGTCAAATATAGATTCATTTGTTTTCATTCAAGTTGTACTTGGCTCATCTTTTTATGACAATATTACACACACAACCAACTATGACATAAATCTTTTATTTCAAGAATCCAGGTTCCATGCTGTCTCCCAGATTTCTTATTCTAGAATATATATATATATATATATAATTAATCATGGGGTCGATTTGTAGATAAATACATGTATGCACAATTTTATAATACTGCTACAGTTCTTGTTTCTTATTAATCTACATCTCTGCATGTCAAATCAAAGTTTTGAAAGAAAGTATGTGGATTTATTTAGTTTTCAATAGTGACTAATACAAGTGACTAGTTTCGAGAGGATATTCCCGGGATTCTAGTGAGAAAACATGATCAGTGGAGTCTAATTCGAATAGAGGGTGTGAGGCAGTATCCTACCAACGACAATGGAAGATGGTCGCGCAATATATCATGGATTGATTGAAGTCAGACATTAACAACGTCCAATGCCGGTTCAGTGGTTTAGAGTTTAAGCGTTTGCTCGCAAGACCTAAGGTGCAGGGTTCGATTCACACATGCGAGATCGTGGATGAAGACCGACGAAAAGTCCCACACTACGACGAAAAGGTCATCCAGTGCTTCCAGGTTTCCAATGGTGTTCTAATATTAGTCGATTGGTTTCAATGAAACACAACAATCTCCACAACCGTATACTGACAAATAATATTATTATTTACAGACTGTGAGTGGTTTTAAGAGAGAATTCATGAAATAAGTAAGTTTCTTATTTATTGTGTGACGATTATTGTTCGTGTTTTAGTAAAAGTTATAACGCGGAGGAAGTGTATAAAATAAGAACATTTTTAAGGAAAAAGTTAAATGTGACCAATTTAAATAGATAGTTGGAGAAAACAAATTTCACAATAAGAAATGCATAATAATTAGTCAGGCTGAACCAAATATGGTTTTCCCGATTACATCGCTGAAAAAAGGATTTCTTTATATGTTACACAACACAGAGGATAAAAATCCCACTGGACAGAATATATATGTAAATGTACGTAGATGTACATACAAATATTAATAACAATACAAAAGTATTGAATAAGAAATATGACGTAGTTTCGCAGTTTTTAAGCAAATAATCTATATTGGTAATAAGAGGAGAAATTGCTTTTAAAGAGAACGTTCAATCATTCCTCAATGAATAAAAGGTTTTAGACATACAGATCAAATAGAGTTGTTAGTAATACATACACATACAAACTCATGGTTTCGACAACATGTAATTGAATTCAAGCAACTGATAGTCGAATTATCGCTAAATAAAGTTATGAATCAAATTTATACAATTTTGACATGTTATCATGGGATAGAGAAAAATAACACTAAAATTGATTAATTTACTCTTTCAAAGTTATTCAAGAGACTTTTATTAAGTCATGATGAGTAAGCAGCACAGAACAGGAGTGAAACAAACTATAGGTGTTTTTGATCACTTTCAAGTACGTATGGTGCAATCATGAGGATAAAAATGACGTAGTACATAGGTATTGTAAGGTATACTGAGTTTTCGAACAATGATGCTGCAGATTACTCTAAGGAAATGACTACTGTTTATCGATTAATTAGGATAATCAATACAATAATTACGTATATGTAACATTATTTCGATAAGGCTTACGGTAGTCAATGTTACATTTTTAACTGTAATGCCCAACGGATAATGGCATAAATTGTACACGTAAAATAAGTCTAATTTGAAGGATGTATATGCCTTAATGGTGGATGGCGCTAAAGAAAAAGCGAAAAACCTCAAGTTCACTCATTCTTAGATGTTTCGAAATGATAACCAAAATATCCCAGACCTAGGTTTTGTGCTATCTGTTACTCATCATAGTTATCGTCAATTTTTCAATATATCGAACTTGAAATGTAGTACTGGTCAGACGATGCCTAATTCAACAGTAAAATTCAGTTACTTCAACAGATTACATGGTGATCGATTACCGTTATACGAATAAACGAGTGAGCCCAACGTAACGTATTGAACTAATTTATGGTTTTATATTAAAGAACGACTTTAGTTGGACAGCAATTGAACAACAAAATGAATTAAACAGTTGCTTTATCATAGTATAATGTACTTTAACAATTCCCTTATGGGATTTTATCGGTCATTAAACTCAGCATTTCTAGCTCTGGTGCTAATACTAGTAATGTGAATAAACTCAAGAAAAGAGTCGTCTAAAACTGATAAAAATTTGGTATATCTAATCAGGATAAAATTAACATAATCAGTCATTTTTCAGATTCCTCTCGAACGTTTTTACAACTGTTTCAAGTTTTCTTTTGGAACATCCTCTGGGAAATAACCGAGATTTCTTAAGGGTGGTCGGTATAAATTTATGCTAGGTTTAACGCTGACTACGATGGACCGACTCTGAGACGATGATAATCTCACACTCATGTTCTTAAGTCAAGAACACTAAGGGTCAATTAGAACCCAGTTAACTGCATTATTATTATACTAATGACATTTGCAAGTGTCCAACAAAAAATGGCGACAACTGACAATTGTATAGGTGATTTCAGTTCAAAGGAGTCAAATATATAAGCTTATGTTTTACAAACGTAAAGGACAACGTGAATTTTCATAAACCAATATCAGTGATCATAATTGATATCTGAATATTAATTAACCAGGTCAGTTTAACAAGCTTAACAGCTGAATTAGAAAACTAAAACTCTAAATACACCCGATAACACACATCAACCATGAATCCATACTAAATTATAAATGATGAATCACAGTGTCCGAAATCATATTTTAAGAAACCACTAATAATAATGATAATATTAATAAAGATATTCATATCATTTGGTAGTTAGATCGCAGTTTATCTAAGGTTACAAAGGCCCTTTTAACAACAGTGTAGTAAAAATACCATAACAAGGTCACGTTTAACAAAATTAATAACATTGTTACGCAACTGTACACGCGTATACATATATAGCCGAAAATGGCATTCAGAGAATATCAAAAGTGAATAACACAATTATTTTGCATATGAAAGCAAACAAGTCACAGTGACAGTATCTAAAAAATGGTATGTGGGAGTATAACAAACATCTAGTTCTAGTGAGAAGCCAGTGCAGTGCAGTTCGATCGTGTGACGTGTGAGACCGATATCCACAACTGGCAATGGATGAAGGGTTGTGCAAAATGATGAAATGATTGAACTCAAACATTACCATAAATATAAAAATATCAACTAGGTATAAAATGAATAGTTTCTTATTTTCTATTAGACAAGCAGACATATATATGATATGGAAATTGTTTGTATAAGTTGCTAGTAATCACGCTATTACAGATATATATATATATATATATATATATATATATATAATTCGCTAATTTTATAACGATTTGAGGTGATTGTAAGGAAAAATTGTACCAATGTTCCGTGTTATTCGGGACTAGTGAGAAGCATGTGACTGTAACGAACAGAGAACTAATATTCAAATTGTTACCACTGAGTTACCCGGGTATGTAGCTGATCTCCTGTAAATGTAGTTATCATTTAACTTTTTACTAAAGTACTTTAGTACTGTCAGTGTAAATTTCCTATCGCTTTTGCCTCACTGATTACCTCATTCTTTCTTTCTCTTCTAATATGAAGCTTGTCAACTAGGACCAGTTTGAAGTTTTACGCCGTATTTACACCTACCAAACAATTAGTTAGATTATAAGCAAAGATGGATATTGGCTAGCAGTGGAATCCAAAACGCGCATTTCGTCCTGTTTGGGACTCGTCAGCAGGACGTACCTACATCTCAGAGTTTATGTTCACTCTGGGACTCGAACCCAGTACCATCCGCTTCAAACGCTATCGCGTTATCCACTTGGCTATTGAGTCCTGATAGCTACTTGCTTGTGCAGTGGGATGGATTTTAAATTCACTTGGTATTATTTAGTTGAATCTTCCCATTGATGTTTAGGGCTGAAATTGATCAGTCCCTTATTGGCATATGTGCATACTATGAGTATTACCTCGATAAAGCCTTAATTCACAAGCATTATAAGCATATAGGACGAAACCCGCGTCCTGGATTCCACTGCTAGCCACTATCTATCTTTGCTTATAATGCTTGTGAATTAAGGCTATATCGAGGCAATACGCACAGTATGCACATATACCAATCAGAGACTGATCAGTTTCAGTCCGAAACATTTATGGGGAGATTCCACCAAACAATACCAAGTAAGGTTAGTTAGATTGCCTACAGTTTCTATTCAAGAATAAAAGAAACATAAAAAAGTAACAAATACAACTTGGCAGCTATGTTCAAGTTTAAAGATGAAATCGTTTATCAAAATAAGGGAAAACTAATATGTTATTTCAATTAGTTATGTTATTCTGTTCTCATTTGTGACTTGTTAATCAATGTAGGTTGCAGCTTGCGTGCGCAACAACACAATAACGAAAAATCAACCATATGAGAGGCATATGGTTGGTTGGGAAACAATATTTAGGAAAAATGAAAATTTGAGCATAATAACTACACTTCAAAAAAGAAAATACGACATAAGAGAATGATAGCTTGTGTTTGGAGACCACAGAAATTATAGTATAGATAAGTTTGTTGACAAACATAGGCTCTATCAGTAAATATTCTTCAAAACTGTTACTGGATTACATCTTTATACCGTCCATTTTTTATTGAATTCACCTGTACAAGTATAAAACAAAGCTGAACACAATGCCTTATTTCGTTGAGAATTATCCGTCGACAATTACTAATAGCTCTAAACCACAATTCTACTACACACAATCGAAAACATTACTCGTAATAATGATAATAATAGTAATATTGATAATAATAATAATAGTAATAATAGTAAATATTATTATTATTCACAGTTAAACTAACCAACTGAAATGTGTTGATAAAGACTCAACAAATTCTTGATGAATAATTAATCCATCTCTATTAATTCCAATCTGGTATAATTGTCCTTTTTGATCCTAGAAAAGAGTATTAAAAAGGCAAGAGAAGAGAAAGTTTAGATGAAAAGTACAAAAAAAGATGTGATAACGAGAAAGTATGGGAATATTTTTTTGAAAAAGTTCCCACAAACATTCTTTTAGAAGGACGTTTATCACAAATAGACACGGCAGGCAGACTGAAAAAATAAGATTATAAAATAGATTATTAAAAGAAACTGTTATGCGAAAAATACAACTACACAGGCAAAGAGAAATAAGATATGAGTGTACAAAAAAAGGATAATATGATCAAAACTTAAGGGAAACAAATGCATGGTGAAGATGTATGCATACTATACACACATGAATTTAAGCTCCACTATGTGAAAGAAACTTTATTTGATCAGCGATTCGGTAGTTTGGTAAAACTAAGTGAGTATAATAAACATGCTTTGTGTGTAAACCAATGAATACATGGTTAGTCAATGATCAATATTGTGATATGGATAACCTGTTAACCTGTGTAGTATATCCACCAAGCTAATGGTGCATTGATTTGGGCGTTGAATAATTAGCAGTGATATAAAGGAAGCCCTGATTTGTAAAATAATTACTCTAAAGTAAATAAATGAATTGAATGGTACATATCAATGTCTAATTTCTCTATAGTTTGGAAATAAAATACAGTGTGATAACAATCAACAATCACATAATATATTCTCAGATTTCACTCAACCTTTCCAGAGACTTATTATGATTATTGAATAGATCTCAAATACGGTTGAATTCAGCTATCGAAAACATTCGTACGCAATGTAGAACCTGATTCATCAGCCCAAGTAGCCACACCATATCACAACAGCAAGACGAAATTAGCGAGTCAAATGCCAGGGGTGGTCGCAGTTTTACTAGTATGAGTGGTAGTAGGAAAGATTAGACAGACAGAATGATTTGAGAAGAACGAATTCGTGAAATAAAAAAGTACAGAAGAATTTTGGAACTCAAAATCTAAGGGAAGAGTGGGTACACCTGCACTGTTAAGACTGATTCTCAGTCATGTCACCGGAAGTATCCAACCACTGGTTATGATGGTTGCGTAGAATTCAACCTGGTAATCCACATACACCAACACGGCTATGACTTGATTTGATTGTACAAAGCTTCCCTTTAATTTTTTCTTATATAAGTGCAAGTGTGGACAAATAAGAATTCCTTGAAAGGATAGATAATGATCGATGCAAACGTTAAATAACAGAATAATCAACTGTTTCACATTAAAGTCGTAGATGGGAACTCATACAAATGGAAACACTTCAATAGATTTCAAGACAATGTTCTTCACAAGTTGATGGTCATTTGGGAAGTCAGCGAAAACCGGTAAATACTAAATAAATTTCAATGTAACTCAGGTACAAGCTCCTATATTCAACTGTAAGCTCTACTTCCAGTGGGCGGACTACAGGTTTTACTCAACTACCCATACTGCAGATGAGATAGTGGAGATGGAATCTGTAAATACAATGGTCAAACCATGAAGCCACTGATAGGTCGCTTATATACAACAGTTCATTCACTTTAGTATTAAAATTAAAATCCCCAAAATTCATTTGAAAAAAGCACATAAGCAACCACATTCGATCAACTTCTACTGAAAAATCCAGAGTAATGAATGTCAATCGTTTATGCAGTATATAATCCACTCATATAAGACAGCACAACGTAATACGAAATTAATATAGTGTCACTTAAGTGCCATCAATTAATGCTGAAAATCGATTTTCAACCAATGACTGCTGCGAACACAAATTGCATTTAGTAGCAGTTGCAAGTGTGACACTATAGTTTGTCTGTTTTAACAATCAACCTATACAAGCTACAGATTCAAAATTCATACCACTTATACGAAGATAGCTTATCAACTGAAATGACTAGATCTTACATACTAGATGAAGTTCTTTTTTCAAATTCGTAGCCAAATATTTATATGTCATAATACAAATATTGTTAATGTCACTGACGTGATATTAACGTCAACACAACTAAAAAATCAACCATCAAGTAGATTGAGTAAACTTATGCAAATATTTCTTGGGAGCACAGTAATGGATAAGTAATTGAGTAGTCAATCAAAAAATTTACCGGAAACTAACTAACTAAACAGTTATTTTCGGTTGGTTAGCTTTAGACTAAATCTGATTTGCAGTAGGTTAACATTATAAACATTATAACCTAAAGCTGATTTCCCTTTATACATATAACTATTATTATTAGCTTTATTCAACATTATATTTTTTCGTACAATATAGAATTCTCAGCACAAAATGTTTCAACACCTTTCCGTTTCTTATTTCTTTGTCGATCCTGACAATAAATATTGAGTAATCGCCAGTTAAAAGTTAACAGTTCAGTCAATCGACATATGAATGATGTACATTCTTTTCGATGAATATTGCCAGCAACCATGTTACCTGTGATTGGTCCTTTTGTAACTTTTACAACGAAAGGTTTTATACTTTTCATAAACGCACCTGAATAGGTTATACGATTAATAGATATGATAATGTGATAAAACAAAAAACAAATAGTTGAGATCATGAGTCAATGAAAGCTAGACCACCATGGAAAACCTGGAAGTACTGGATGGCCGTTTCGTCCTATTGTGGGACTCAGCTGTATTGGGATCTCAACTATTCAAGTTACTATAATATCCACAAAACCGCTTCTGATTAAAAACAAATAGTTTGTTGAAATATCTAGTTGGGAGGAACAGATAGCCCATATATATTACCCACAGATAAATACCAATAAGGTTTATATATAGACAAAGATTTGCAATTTTTCCAACATGTACAACCAAGTTTGATTGACAGGTGATTTTTTTATTGAATAATTTCATACATCACTGATGTTTATGATAATTAGAATGAAAATTGTCTTTTGTTTGAAAGAAAAATAAAGATTAATCCTACTTAATTAACAATTGTCTATCACCATTTTTGTTTGTTTACAAAACAAAGATGAATAATTGTACAGAAGTACCGTATCACCATACAATATATAATTGGTACTACATAAATGTCAATTTTCCATTATAGTAATAAGTTCATGTGTCTTAGATATAGAAAAATAGTTGATTAAACCAAAATTTGGGATATTTTGAATTATTCGTCCATTTATTTGTTTACAAACAAAGCAACGAAAATTGTCACTTTAACATATTATGAACAAAAAGAAACAGATATGTTAAACAGGAGGGGGAAACTTACTGACAAGTACTAAAATGTTTACGATAAGAGGCTGAAAGATATGTGGGTTATTACGAAAAACGCTGAGTCGGATGTTGACTGATGTTAATCTTCTTAAGCAAGTCCCATATATATATATATATATATATATATATATATATATATATATATTAATTTGATCACTACGCCGAGAAATGGAGACAGACATGAGAAGAATGAACAAAAAATGGATAGAACTAGAAAGGAAAGCCCAGGACAGAGTGGGTTGGAGGACGCTGGTAGGTGGCCTATGCTCCATTGGGAGTAACAGGCGTAAGTAAGTAAATAAGTAAGTAATATCACTGTGATGACTTCAACAATAGGTATTTGCTAAACGATTTATATTAATTGTAAGTTATTTATAATAAGGTTATGAACAAAAAACGGATCTTACTTAAAAAAAGTAGTATACAAATAAATGTATTATATACTGAACCCTTTGTTTTACTGAAATGGAATTATTCTAGTTGATTGATGCGTGAAGTGAAAATCTTAGTTATCATATTTTTAAATGTAACATTCTATATTTTTAGACAGTCATTAACAACGTCATATGATAAATCTTTTATTCGGTGAGTAAAGAAACACTAAAAAGAAATTTTCATGGTGAAAAACCTATGATCAGTTTAAGCTGGACCACCATGGAAAACCTGGAAGCACTGGACGGCGGTTTCGCCCTATTATGGGACTCCTCGTGGATCAGTTGAAGTTAGACATCAACACCGTTGGATGCCAGCTCAGTTGTCTAGAGGTTAAGGGCTCTGGCGCGAGACTGGCAGGTTCTGGGTTCGAATCTCACGAGTGCGGGATCCTGGATGAGCACTGCTGAGGTGTCCCACAATAGGACGAAATGGCCTTCCAGTGCTTCCAGGTTTTCCATGGTGTTCTAGCTTCAATTGACTCATGCTTTCAACTATGAAAATACTAAATCTCCACAAAACCCCTTCTGATAATTACTAAAAAGAAAGACAAAGAGAAAAGAATATGGAGAGGAAACTAGTACGACTACTAATATTTACTTATCACTTTGTCAGTTTCTCGTATTCCAACTATGAAGAAGGATAGTTTTCAGTGTAGAAAGAATCATCTTTTCCTTTCGAAATACTTTAATATGACATTATACTTAGAATTATGATCAGATGAGTCCTAATTACAACCTTAACAGAGATGTTTCACAAGAATGAGAGGGTGAAAGCTAATGTCTAGTATCCAAAGTCGATAAATATAGGTTTGAACTACGTAAGTCGGAAAACTTATACTTCGACTGTTGGAGCATGTGAATACAGGGATTTCGAAAGGGCAAATATCGTATGAATCTACTTTAGTCATTATCCACCAAAATAACATGACTTTGATGCCTTTTTGTTTCTTAGATCTTCAGGTCAATAGTTAGGGAGAGGTCGGTGCCTTAAAAAAAATATGATATTACTCAGTTTATTGAACAAGTATATTTGACAAAACACATTACAACAAACTGTATTCATTTAGGGACAAAACCCGAGCTTAGAACATAGTATCAATTTAAATCGATTCAAGTTGTCCTACTTTACATCATCCCAGACTAAAAGCAAAGAAGTAAGAACGATGATAAAACCGATAGCAATGAGAAATCGAACTTAGTCAAATTAAACATTATACGAAAAAACTAACGTCCATAAATCAAAAGGAATAAATTGAATTTACCAGGACTTCAATTATGATGTGTCAATTAATTTAAGATTCCCGTTACACTGAAAATATTTCATATCATAGTATAATTGGTTGGTGACAAATCAATGTTGAAAATAAAAGAAACATAAAAAATTGGTGAAGAATTGAGTCATGACTTTCACTTAAAATTCCTCCCATCAAAACATTGACGCTTGTTTTATGCTATTTATTCTATATGGGAAAGCAAATATACTTTTGCAACTCCTCCAACACTCCATCAAATTTGATTTTAGCAATACGCCCAAAATGTCTGCAAAAACTTTTATCTTTCAGAAATTATGACGTCATAGTAGCAGTGAGTCATTACAGACACTTGCTACAAATATAAAACTTTCCATTTCTTTAAAATCAGTATCTCGTAAAGTGGTTTTCAATGGTCATTTGGTAGGACTCAGTTCATTACCGACAAATTGTGTCAACCAGGTAAAAGGGAATATGAAACATTTTTCGCTAATAATAATATATAAAGCATATGAGTGCGAAATTGCATTACTTCCTAGTTAGGGTATTCAAGTTATTAGAAACCAACCGACAAAAACGTTTATAGATATATATTGGTGGATTCGCGTGGGACTTTACTCATTTTTTGGATGACCGTCCACAGTATGGATTAATATCGGCTAGAGAGGCTTCGAGAACTGGAATACTGGACTAATTTGGCACTTCAGTGAGTATCTAGAACCTTTAGATCTTACAAATATCAAAGTACTAGTCAGTTAGTAGGTGAGAATCCAGAGGTTTTCTATTAAATATTTCACTCAAATCACAACACACAATTGCACTATTATTATTTGTGGATATCTCTTTGACTTTCGATTTAGCTGACTTTGTTAGTTACATTCATGTTAAAGCAGTTATTTATTGTTCCTTAGTATACAAAGGTTCTTCAGAGGACGTTTATTCTTAACAATAAATGTCATTCAAACATTAATGAAGGGTTTAACAATTCTGTTAACTTAAATTTACAGTTCATATTGTTTCATCCACTGATTTCCTTTAATTTATTCAAACTATATTTTCAATGTTTAATTTTCCCTAAAAATAACATCTTTCTTTTTAACATTCATCTGATTTTGTATCTTATTAAGTTTCTTTCTCATTTAGTAGATAGACAAGAAGTATACCGACTTTTGAGGATTCACAATTTATGTCAAGTTGTTCATCATCATTTAAACAACTTTAAAATGCTATTTAAACATTTTTTTAACAACAGAAAAATGCATGTGGACATGATTTTATGAAAATTAAAAATAAAAAAGATATTGTCAGCACTTCAAAACCATTCAGCATTAAAGTATTACATTAACACCGTTGGATGCCGGCCAGCTCAGTGGTCTAATGGTTAAGCTCTCGCGCGCAAGACTGATAAGTCCTGGGTTCGAATCTTGCGGAGCGAGATCGTGGATGCGCACTGCCGAAGAGTCCCACAATAGGACGAAACGGCCGTCCAGTGCTTTCAGGTTTTCCATGGTGGTCTAGCTTCAATCGATTCCTGATCTCAACTACTGAAATCAATTAAAGATTGAATCAGATTACATGGACTAAAAGAGAGTTGAGATTCTCATTATCACGAATGAATAATAATTAGAGAAACTGTGTAAACCAGAGAAAATTAGTTAGCTATTTATACCGGAATTGAAAATGATTTAAAAATTTTGATTCATGACTTTTAATGAGATCAAACATTAAGTGGTCTCGTAGTGATCATGATATCTTTCTAGAATGTCCCTTTAGGTAACCTAAACTTGTCTCACATAGAATCAAATTGATTAAAAATAACATGATATTGACATAATTAGACCTATTTTGAGTTTGACTGAATTAAATACTTGCCTGGGTTATTTATTTATGCTGAAAAATGTAGCTTACACTAAGTTATGAAATGTCGAAAATTCCAATTTTTATCCAACGATAACAAAAATATACCATCACTTTATTACTAAAAATTCTATCAAATTCCGAATTTACATGAACTTATCAAGTCTAACCATGGTAATGATACTCACTAAACGTGCTAAGTTCCGTCCCCGCAGGAGTCATAAGCACTATTACCGAGCTTCAAACTAAAACGAAACAGCTATCCAGTTCACTCGCAAGTTTTCAGCTGAAGTTTGTAACGAAAAGTATCCGGGAATTTGAATAGTCCCTACGAACATTATTTATTTATTTGAACATAAAAACATTGGTACAAAGGGGCACCGAGTACATATGCACCGCACAAGTCAATTGGTTTTTGTGTGGGCTGTAATACTGTACGGGTGCACAGACCGAAGCAGGTGGTTATCTTAGGGGGCCACACTCGGAGCCTTCGACCTAAAGGTCTGATCCAAAAGGCAGTGTGGCAACGTTAGGAGATGCAGTCCCATGGTAACCGGTGACCAATAATTGATTCATATGCCATTTGTTCCCTCAGGATACTGGAGCCCATGTGCACTATTGGTTTGAAATGAGGGTTTCTCAACTTCCCTAGGTGGACTTTCCGTGTCCACCGACTCGGTTAAAGCTCCAGTGATTCGCTTTTCATCCTCTCAATTTTGTAAACAACACCTTTGCCGCGAGAAGGCAGAGAGTAGGACTTCCCTGGAAGTGACTGTATACGCGTGGCCATGTGAGAGCATTTCGAGAGGGAGAGCTGACTCTCCCCACCCTCGGCCGTACCAGGGCCTTTAGGGGCCCATGTTTTTTACATAAGTAAGTAACTAAGTATCAATTTGTACTAAGATTTCAATCAAATTATCCAATTGCAGAAACGAATTATGTTGAACCAATGGTTCAAAGAGTTGAAAGTTACATTTCTACCCAAGTATTCGTAACCTAAGTACATAGAAGTTTTCTTCTAAGAACACTTCTATTTTTTATAACATGGGAAATATATACACTTATGATCCCCAACTATAAATTCTTGTCGATCGAACCATCGTACAATGATTAACTTCCTACAAGACTAAAATCCATAATCAGTAAGTAACTTAATGGACTGATACAATTTTTTAGCATGAATATCCTTGGCCTTTCTCCAAATCACTTTTATTTCAGCTCAGATCAACAATCGGAGTAGAGTTGGCAGTTGATTTAGATTAGTGTTTTTAATTCAGTTGTTAACTTCCTAAACAATAAGGATTGCTGCACACTTTGATCTCATCTTTTTGATAAGCAGCTGTTTTATATTGACTAAAACAAAGTATATAGTCTTATGTTCCACCCATTTTTTGTAATTGAGGTAGATTATAGAAAAGCTAATAAACAAAGAAACTGACAATTCATCACTTTAGGAAACGGAAGAACAGAAGATTTTTTAAAAAGGCGAAGAGATATGATTCTGTCGTTTTTTTCTTTTATTATTGATCCTAACCATTTGCATCTAACCCAGTTCACTAAAAAATATCGGTTGAATCGATACTAAGAGTCCAGAGAAATATCCAATCAAAATCAAAAATACTAGAAACATCTTCAAATTATCACAAAAACGAACCGAAATATTTCTAATTAGATATGTAAATTTTTAGTTAATCGAATGCACAACAATATGATAAACGTGAATATCCTATAAATTATGTGATAGCAAGAGTTTAAAATTAACTTCATAATGCATTCTAATATGGAAATAATTCTTTTAATTCTCGAATAGTTAGCTTAACCCCTATTAATTAATGAAGAAATTCTAGAATTAGTTGCAATAGTCTCCTTTTTCAGTACACTACAATTTGTGAAAAATTGTTAGACAGCTGGAAATATTACAGCTGCATAAGCGAATATCTAGCGGTTCCTTAAATTTATCAAACTAAGTTACACATAAGAATGGTTTGCCTAGGACTGTTGTAGATTGAAAAACGCTTAATGATGCTGAATTATAACCGAATTGAGACATAGTATCACCACTCCATATAAGATTACCAAACTTAAACCTTGGTTATACGGAATAGTTAAGATCAGAGAGAGGAAAATACGGGTTACTGTTCAATCAACTAGGTAACATGCCTAAAAGCCGGTTTTGATGGCCGAGTCTTATTTATTCAAGTCTTGAACAATGCATTATTCCACATTTCTCATTTTCCCCGTTTACGTGACTTGTTTCTAACTCCCATCCACAGTTTAGCTATGCATCTTGTTAATTTTCACTCTCAATCTAGTGATATTAATCGTAACCTCTAAGGCCTAAGCTTAATTATGTCAGATCCTACAATGTTCACTTCTGTTCGGTGTGATATAGACTTGAATGATTTTTATACAAAATGCGATTTTAGGAGAAAAACATCCATAATAATATCAACCTGACTTGAATACATTTTCATGATTTCTCGAAACTGGCATTAAACTACTATGAGAAATGAGTTATTCCTTCCTTATGATGTTAAATTAATCGCATTTCATATAACCATTTTTACATTGTCAGCTACAACGTACGATCGGGCACACATATGCATCGGTCCAATTTGCCATACCTCGTTAGCATAACAAGATGAACACCGAATTCGTAGAAGTAGTTAATTTAGTGGTGGTAATATATAAAAGAAAGATTGTATATGAGGATATAGTACAGGAAGAAAGATATGAAGCAATTTGAATCTCAATGTTTAAAGGAAGATAAAGAGTGTATACACCTGCGCCATTGTGATCGATTGTGAGCCATGTCACCTAGGGTCTCCAACCATTGGTTACGATAGTCACTCGGACCCCAACCAAGTAGTCTGCATCTGCCAACATGGCTCAGACTTCAAGCACTGATGCCACGTTTTGTTTTGACCGCCCCTAACTTTCTTACAACCATCGCCAATACTAGTCAGCATAGCGCGTCGTGGTAATCGGTGTTCAGGCATACGTAACACGTGGCCCAACCATCTCAGTCGATGAAGATTCATGACCTCATCTACTGATTTATCATTATTCCCTAATACCCTGTGTCTAACTTCACTATTACTTAACCGGTGATCCCGGCAGATGCGAGCAATATTTCTAAGACATTGTAGACGAAAGTGATTACGATCAAACATGGGTACATTATAACTATCTTCAATGCATAGCAATGATACTATATATTTTCGTATTAGAAAAGAACAATTATTTTTTTTAAATAAAGAAATACAGCACTGAGTAATTACAATAATTCTAGATGATGACTTGTAATATGTAAGTGCTTAATTAAAACTTATACAAGACAGAAATAATACTTTTTTTCGTTCTGTGCATAATCCTTATTATGAAGATGAGAACGATTTTATAAGATCAAGCACAACTAATTGACTATTAAATGATTGTTGTTAATATTCGTTAAGAAAGAAGAAACAACTTTCTCCAGGTACATTCTTTATATACAGGAGTTTTTAAATTGCCTTTTTTATTTATTTCCTTTATATAATATTATCCCAACGAATATAATTGCCGAAGTAATAGCAACAACAACAAGATTACCAGTAGAATATTCTCTGACTCCATATAAGATATTACTTTTTATCATGTATTCTATAATATCACTGGAAGGATATGATTAACTATCAAATAACACAAAAACTATGATTTTTAATCATCAAATAAATTGAAAATGAAACTTTCACGGTTGCTAGATAAAATTTCTACAACTTTTACCTTTGTCAAATGACCTTCAAGAGATAAGTGTCAATCTTACTTCTATTTTGTTTCACAGTATTATTGTTATTACTTGTGTTAATAAAAAAATTTCGTATTCTATGACTTAATAGTATAGATTATTATTGATCCATCTATTTTGTTGTTTAAATTCTATACAACAAGATTACTATGTAGCATTAAGCATAACTTATGAAATGATAACAATGAACGCATACATGATTTTTGTTTATTGTTGTCATTATTACCGTATATATTAACCCCCACTAACCAGTTAGTTTATCTTTATTGTAATTACTCCATTAACAATAATATTTTTAAATATTTTTCTGTAAATAATTCTGATTTTATTGAAGAAAACATTATAAGAAATTACCGAAAATGATATATTTGTTTAAATTGTATGTTGTTAGCTAATTATCAGAATAAGAATAGTTGAGTAATTATAGTACAAGTATAATTGCATTGAGTAAAGAATAATTTAAAAGTTAAATTTAACATAAGTCAGCAATCTAGCATAAGTTTGAGTATACTCAACTATTAAGAGTGATGATAATGTCACTACCGTTTAAAGGGCAAGGTCATCAGGCGCCTGTGAATTAATGAAGTAGTTCACTTATGCATTAAGTAAGAGCTTATAATTTTGTTCAGAAAGATAATAGTCTGATAATTAAACCATTCAGCTAAAAGGACCTAACAAAACAAAAATTAATGATGAAATTATTTGTTTGACAGGACTGAATGATTATCATTATCAAAACACAGCTTCTACAACTGCGTTGGATAGTAAAGATGAGCTCATACCCATACCCTAACAAACAGTATTTCGGAAGTAGTTATCAAATATTTATTTCAAGAAAATAAGCAAAATAAGAACCAAAAATGTGTCAAAGATTAAGGTCAGTTATTTTGGGATTTTTTTCTCAAGATCAGACTTGAAGAAGCATAATATTTATAATTATAATAATAGTAATAATACGAAATATTGTTACTAGGGATGACCATTCTAGATTAATATTTTGAATTCTGAATATATAGTAGTTCAAATGCTGCTTTTTCGAGAATTAATGGATAGTACAGATATGTATTTTAAACATTCATATTAATAATTATCGCACTTACTTTCACGTGTACCCATTGTGTAGTAAGTTCAGGAATACTCAAAAGCACACTTAATAGTCGTGTAAACAACTCTTCAGAATTTAAAAGCTCTTCTCTAAAACAATAATAATAATAATGATATATACAGTAATCTCACCAGATAATCATTAAGAAAAACAGTTAATCTTATTATTATTTCTACATAAAAAGGGAAAACATGAGACTACTTAAACTAAACCGAAATTACAATTTGCTTTCAATATATAATGTAATTCAACAGGTTACAGACTGTATTTTGATGGTCTTCAGGTCTCAGGGCAGGATTATTTAATTGCAAAACTTTCGTTATTCTTTCAAACAAAATTATATGATATAAATATAGATGTAATTTATCATCCAAGACCTTTAATCACGTAGTCAGTGGTCAAATTAGACAAAACGATCAACAGGAATCTAAATGTACAAGAAACCTGTGAAGAAAACCAATCACAAACATGGTTATTAGAACTGCCGAACTTGATACTAGTAAAATAATGTTAAAAAGCTCCATTAATGTTGTCTATAATGGTAATGAAAGCTTTACAACTAGACCATCCCGTTCATAGAAATAAATACTACTATAATAATCCACTTGGACGATAAGTCCTTTCCGACTAATTCTTATACTCAAATTTGAACCACGATTTTCAATGACCAGTACATTAAACCTTTTACTAATAGTGGCTTAACAACTCAAGGTGATGAGAGTCTAACAGATTAACAGATTTTACGAAATAACAAAACATTTTCCAACTTTTGAATTCACACTCCCATACGCTTTATATTTTATCACAGCGACTGGGTGAATGATGCTGTTACAATTTGTCACATAGTTCCAGCCACAATTATTTATTGAACTATAGGTCTTATGGAAGGGGTTTATTTGCTTGGTGATCTTTTACAGATGTGTTTGTTCTTCGCTTTTTGGGTTACGACTTGGTTATTTAGTTTCGTTTCACTGTGTCACCTAAATAGGTAACTAACTGTCCACGCCGATTGGATATTTGGTCGTAATTTACTGATACATATTATGGTTACAGAGGTAAAAAGCTCCTCCGATACCAATAAACAAATGGTAGGAATTTCTAAGAAAACATGGACCGCACTAAAAGATGCAACCAACTAACCAAAACTTAAATATCTGTGTGATGTGTAGTGGGAGATTTAATCGAGGACGACCAGGACCAAATAGCCAGTAGACCGAATCAAACGACTCGGTAGTAAACCAAGCAATGTAACCATAATTATAATGGGTTTTACTACTAATGGAGGCTAAATTACGGACACAGTTATCCATAAACCATACTAATGAACAGAACGTAAAGTATACACCTAGCCCATGGATCACACAGCCAGTTGAGATGGCTGGGACACGTGCTACGCATATCCAGCCACCTACTGCCCCGACGTGCAATGTTTTATGGCGTAGGATTAGGTTGGAAGAAAGCTAGGGGCGGCCAGATCAAAACGTGACATAAATCCATGAATTCACTGACAATTAGACTGAGCCATGTTAGTAGGTGTAGACTACCTGTTTGGGATTTGCGAGATGATAGCAACCGATGGTTAGAGACCTTGAATGACATGGCTCGAAATCGTTTGCAATGGCATGGGTGCATCCACTTTGTGTTCTCCGAAATTTTAATCTTCTGAATTCCTCATGTCCCTATCTTTTTTCTCTTTCCAAATTTATTTCACTGGATTATACTCCTTGAATAAAATCTTCAAACCCTAATCTTTCGCATTACTGCTTAGACTCTTACTACTTCTACCACTATGGGATTTGAATCGACAACTGCATCTCTGTGCTGATGTGGTATGGCAACTCGAACTGATGTACATATGTACGAAGTTCTACGTTGTAACTGACTGACTGATGGATCAGACGCTATGTTTAGAGCGATGATAGAGTGGAAAAACGATCGACCGAGTTAGAAGTTTTAAATCTCTTCTTCCTTTGAATTTAACGGCTAGGTGGGATTACCACGTCCCATAAAACATTTAGGTTACAAATGAGTACATAAATACGTACATGTCTAATGTGCAGTACTAGACCAAAGATACAAACTAGAGTTTAGGTAAAGAAATCAAATATTCAAATAAATCAGAGGTTATAATCATTTTAGCAACAAGGTAGGTTGTGTTATTAGATATTCATGTACTGCAAATAATCTAAACAAAAACCAATAATGAAGATAATCTCGAACAAATGAAAACTTGGCAAAAATAATCAAAGTGATAATATAGGATAACATTCTATCTTTTTAGCAAAATAGAATAACATCAAGCTACACATACTGTTCAGAAGTTTATCTTTAGAGGTCACTTTGTTTTCAGTCCTACTGATACGACATAAAACTGAGAAGTATTGTTTAGAAGATAGATCACACATAAGCAACCAAGATGGGCTCCATCCAGTCATGCGCATTTAAATATCTACTGAAGATGAAACAACCGGACATACATTAATTTCCATTTCGAGAGTTTTCACAAAACGCAACTGAGTAGTTTGTATAACTCAAAGTCAGTGAAAGCACTTGAATTCACTAATCTGATTAACCTGGTGAATGAATTCACCCTTGGGCTACAAAACTGTCTGGTGTTTTCACGTTTGCTTTTCCCGAAGTTCAGTGGAGTACTGGATGAATGCAGAAACTGTAATTTTACGAGCTTATCGACTAGACCATGTCCTTTAGTAGCATTACATCTAAAGTTTAGCTAATATCACAGCTAAGTCGAAAACGCCAAACCAAATAACTGCGAAGTATTTATTTATTCGCAATTTTCGCTAGCCATTTTAGGTGGAGCGCAAATGTATGAAACAGTTCCAGCAACTGATTACTGCCTTTAACCAAACTCCTGGTTAAGTTAGATAACTATCTGTATAATTCAGAATCACTAAAATTTCGGGTACTTCCACAAGCGAGCTCTATAGTAGTGGTAGGAAGCATAACGCACCCAAAAGCATTTAACTTCGGTGTCACCTAAAGTCCCTGGAACATTTTTAGCAATTGTCGATCGATTTTTGCGTCCCCTTTGATTTCAAGAGTCAAAACATTAGTATTTAGGTTTCGAATTTCGAACCAATCACTATCATTGAATAAATATTGGATGTGGATATTTACTTAGGAAATGGATACTTACAGGGCTTTTGAGTCTTCTTCACTGGTATTTAGCTGATTCTTATCTAGAGCAAAAAATAAATTGCCGTTAATAAAGTTATTTACAATGTGGAAAGCAATTAAAGAAACACTTAACCTAATATGATACGATACTTGCGTAAAAAAATTATTTGTCACATGACATGACGTCATACGACCTCGAAAAAACTAATTAGAACTTCAATTACACTCCTGTTTTAAAAATGGACCACTTAACACTCCTAATCCTGCCAACAATTTGACAGGAACTTATCACAACTTTCATCACCAGGATTCGTTACATCTACACCAGCGTTAAAACTGAATATGACATCCGTCTAACTGATCATATAAAGTTAATTATACTCTTAATGCATAAATCCCTTGTGGCAAACTAAGAAACAAAATTTAGAGTTATAAATGCCTCTGGTTCTCAGATAACTTAAACGAAATCCATAAACATATGGGCATTTTAGTAGTCTATACACTCCTAAGTAAAATCCAGATTCTTACAAATACAAACAGTTCATTTACTTTAAAGAGATTTAGGACGAGAATTTACGGTGAGACTATAATTTATGAACGACCTTTGAGGGACGCTAAAAAGACCTGAGGAATGTCCACGCACACTCTACGGCAAAATCAGGGTTATAAACCAGTGTGAGGAATTAGGATTAATATTTACACTTGATAGTTAGGGTCAGGAATTAGATTTAGGGTTTTCATCACGAACTGACATCAGATATAATGCCAAAACTCTATTTAGCCAAATGGATAAATCAGCTTTGCGCCAAAATTCAAGACGTGTTATAGTAAATCTAACTGGTTCGTCCATAAATTATAGTCTTGCAGAATGTACATTTGGTTATATGGTTGATAAATTCGCTATTTACTGTCAAGTACTGAGCTTTCATACGTAAACGAAAACATAAAAAATGGTCTGTGCAATTTAAAGGCAGTATAAAGTACTGTGAAGATGTACTTTGATAACACTAACCAAATAGTTACTGCAGAAAATGGATGATACATATGAACAATTACAACGTACTTACTTGCAATGACGACATCACTGACCAACTTAATATCAGCACAATCCTGTGGATTGTCTAGCTGAATACATTTAAGGTGAAACTGTTCGCATAAATAGTATGCGATTAGAAGTCTACTAATAGAAACATTACTTGATAGCAATTACTTTGAAGTCCTGTTGTGAAGGACATTGGGGTGATGGGGGTAGAAAATAGGAACGAGAGATTTTTCACCATTATACTAAAAATTATTCCAAGCACATAGTTCTTACTTCAGTAATAATGAAAAACTTTTGATCTTCGGAGATGTTTAAGCGAGAGCATACATACTGCAAATCCGAGATATTATGTACCAGCACCTGTGAGTAGAAAATAACGTGAGACATAATTGTACTTTGCAGCCGCAGTCAAATAGTTTTCCGCTGGGCAAGCGTATAAATTTTGGTGGTATACATCCTGACTTTCTGAGTGTGAAACCACCCATTCTTTAAAGATTTCATAACCCGCGCTTGGAATACAAGCCTAGACACAGAATTTATCTATAACATCTAAACAATAGTATATGTTTTAAGCAATATGACACGTGTAGACGTTTCAGATTGATGAAGAACTATGCTTTTAATTTCCAGTCTCACGAAAGATGATTTAGAGCACTTATTACTTTGTCACGAGCTACGGTTTTATCCTACATAAGTAACAAATAGAACTTACATTGTTTTAGGGGTAAATGTGGTGTTTATGTGGACCAATTATTTATTTGTATTGATGACTGTTTTTATTTTGAATTCCAAATACAATACATTCGTTAGTGTTCATCTAATACTTCTACATTAAATTGCGTTGTTTCTGGGATTACTAGTTTATACTATAATTCCAATACTCTTAAACATTACACTAACGCTTAGAAACTGGGGTCAAAACATAGCAGAATGGACCAGCCGTCTGCTGAGCTAGTCCAAGCGAATTCTCTGGAGTTGTTTTAAGAGAAAACTTGACAAATTCTTAAGGGCTAAGGACAGTATCTTATTATTCTTTTGCCAACTTCTTTTATCGTTAATATACCTAGGTTCCTATCTGGATGCATCAGTGATCCACTACTACTAGATGTGGAACCCCGTAAAGCTACAGCATCTTCTATTTCGTCCAGAATCATTTAAACTTTTTCGATGTGGAAATCTTCTGGTCCATATAATCTTTAACTCTTCCCTCAACGTTTCGAACATTGCTTAGTAGAATTAGCATGGTTTTTACGGATCTGAGCTTTGATAATATAACAGAGATTTTGTTTTAATGAACATATTAAGTTTCGCCTTTGAGTAAAGGAAATGTGATTTTTTAAAACATGATAAGCCGAAAGTTTCACAATTGTTTCTTTCTGTTAGTGAAATTTGCCGTCTATGCTTTAGGAAACCATAAACGTTTACACGTACTATTGTGCGTTGATTTTCGCTCTCTGTCTTTGACGGATATCTTCTGCAGTGTGACTTGGGGTGAAAACGTAATAATAATGTGTTAGGATGAGGACTAATGATTCCGAGTTGTAGGGTCACTGAATATCGAACAGATCATTGATCCCTATCAAAGTCAAGGATAGTCAACGCGCATCAATCCACGTAAGGGCCGGTCGCGAGGTGTGACTTCAGCATTAGTTGGTTCGTCACCATTCTCGTCTAACTATAGTAGGCCCCCAATCATTTCGACATAGAACATCAACGTAGATGGTCTACAGGAGTAAAATGTTTTATGGTAACACCTTTCTATTTTACTATGCTGCATATGTCACGAACTTCTAAAAATATAATATGATCACACCTTTTCTGTTGGTTATTTTGTAGTGTTATGATCTACTTAGTTATTAGTACTGCTCTTATAATAGATCTAATCCTAAAATTGTAGATATGTCATGACGTGAAAACCCAATCCATGAGGTCTTTCGTGGAAGTCATATCATTGTCTACATGGACTCTTCCTACCATAGAAATCATCAGTATATGACGGTGAACACACTTATGCTAGAGATAGAACAATATATTTATTATGAGTAGAAGAGACACGTTACACAAGAATGACCACGCCTGCAAGGCTGAGTTTTGCCATCCGATTGAATTGGACCAATCCCTCCCGCCCTTTCCATTGCTGATCTTCACTTTTCAGTAATTATATGCACTCTTCAAAGGTCATGTAGTTAGGGTCCAATGTCACTACTAAAAAATACATTTGGGATTAAGATAGAATAATATATTGTATATGAGTAAAGGCAAATTATACAAAATGACCACATCTGCAAGGCTGAGTCATCCCGTCTGATTTGTTGAGTGAATTTTCCCGTGTTCATCATTGTCGGTCTTCTCTTCATCCTAAGTGTTGAATATCTATTTTCCCAGTTATTTCACGTTCAGATTTGAGGACTGGGTGGTTATGACCAGTACCACAGTAGTGAACGAGAACACAAGTGGTGAAAATCGAATGTATTTAAACCAAAATCTGATGACGCCGATCAACCGCAACTATCACTGCTTCTCTCCGTTGTCAGCACCCGCTACGAGTAACACCGTCCCGCAAGAATACTCGATTTGATGTCACCTACTCTCATCAGACCACTACAACTAGCACCTTAGCCCCAGATCCGCTACAGCATCCGCAGAACAACGGCCTTCCTCCCCTCCTGGTTGTCAACGACACCAAATACAGTGTACGAGAACACAAATGGGGGCAATCGAATGTGTTTGAAAACAAAATTACATATCTTAGTAAAATCTGAGAACCATATAGTAAATACTTAGTTCGTAAAATGTCAGTCAGTTGTCTCTAAGTTGACTGTTCCCTCTGCAAATGTCAACCAATCGTCTTAGACTTTACCGTTCCTTTATTTCCACTTCAACCATTCTCTGCTCTCGTTCTGTTTTCTTCGGTCTTCTTAACCTTCTGCCGCCAGATATTTCACTTTCCATTGGTAATGCATATGAATTATATCTAAGTGATTAATCCTTTGCTTCTATTCCTGTTGTACTGGTGCTAACGATAGTGATCCACTGCCCTAATGTTTACGATAGTCCAGCCACTTAGGTCCAAAGACTGGCAAAAACATTTTAAGCTTGTCAAGACACAGTTTTAAAATGGAATTATAAATCTCACTTGAAATAAGACCTCAATTGGTTGTATTTAAAAACTCGAATTTGAAGCACACTGCATGTTTGTGGTTTCTAAATCTATGGTGTTTGGTCCATAAAACTGCGTATTTACCTAAAATTACACGACTTGAAGAAGGATACTACCGTCAAGTGAATTACTATCATCTCACTGGTTAATTTGTGAATAATATGAATGACTTTTCAATACTTTGTGATCCGGTCATCTAATTTCGATTTGGATAAACGTATGATTATGCTACGAACATAAATCTGCCATTTCATTCTGTATATTATTATTATAACCAATTTTACCAGTGATTGTTTCACTCGACTTGTTTGTTAAAACTTTACCGGAAACACTTTTCGCTCCATTGTCCATCTTGTTCGTGAGAACTCTCTTACGCTTTGTCATTTTGCCTGTACTCTTTGGCACGTCTCGGTATTCTTTCGATACTACGAGATCGCCAATAAATATATCCTATGTGGACCAATAACAGCCTTCTGCTTTTCGGCCTATCGAGGGATCCAAGTCGTTATCTGGCGCGTAATCTTATGGTAGTGGTGATCATAATCAATCGCTACTTGACACCCATCTACACGCTCGTTTTTCCAGACAGATATTCGAAGTGAAAAGCGAGAATGCGAAACAAACTGTAGTAAAGTAGTGAGCCAATTCATTTTGATCAAGCATGACTCAATATTTTTAGCCAGACAAAATTCAGCCAAAGATGTGTGATGAATAGGGTAAGCTCATATAAAAATAGTTGGAATTAATATGTAAATAATTGACATCAAAATATGATTCAAGAAGAACGAGTAAACTGGTCCTTCCGGAAGCCAGAATGACTCATATAGGTTGACAGAGAACTGTACACTACAAATATGTCCTTATAATACGGCCTTGTTTGATTTACAATGGATTTACAAATAATCGATAAATGTTTGTATCGTATTTGTACTAGCTGATGATTACTTTGTCCATTTGAATAACAAGTACATTACTTTCAGTCGTGCTCACAGAGTTCCGTCTGACTTGAATGGTGGTCCATACGTGACTAATAGGGTAAAACTGTGAAGAGTTTGGACTTATTTCAGTCAATGCAGACTAAACAAGTCTTATGAAGATCTGAATTTGTTTTATTCTAATGCTATGTTTTACATTATGTTCCCAGTATGATTTCCATTCTAATAGAGCTACTGCTGTTTCTAGTGCCAGGTTCTATGTAGATCTAACTTAGTTACAAAGATTTACTTTCTCATTTAGTTTGTTCGTATTCGGTCATCAGGCCGAAGAAAAGGAAAATGACAATTGTATCGTTATATATCAAAAAAAATAATAAATAGCACTTAATTTCACCATAATCTTAATAAATATACTCCCCCAGAGTTTGGAGCTTTTTAGTCATTCATAATTAGCCAGGAATCACACTTTTGGATAAGGAGCGTGTTAGACAGTGTAATGAGGAGAGCTGGAAAAGTGTAAGATGAAAGGAAACATGACTCTACTACTAAGCAAGCACATAACATGTAATAATGAAAGCAACAAAACATTCATAAATGATACAAAGGTTAGACTATAGCAATTTTACAGCCAAAGCTTGAAGTGTCAGCAAGTGATTTCAAATCTCTCTTACAGTATGCTTAAGTAATACTTATGTATTTTAGTCAGTATGTATGTACTCATAAAAACTCAATTTTTGTAGGTTAATTTTTCTGGAGGGTACAGTCGAGCACAGAATCGGTGTATTCAAAGATTTTGGTGACCGATTATATGCTAGTAGTACAGAAAAATTCATCTGACAAAAACTTCCATTCAGTGTTTACCCCAAACTATGTACAGAATTCTCAGTTTCTTTTTTGGGTAATTTCTCTTTAGGGATGTACCATCTAGAAACCTGATTAAATTGACAAATTCCATTTATCTGTCATCAAATCTTTTTATTAAGGTAATTTATCTGATGAGATTATGCATTTTGAAATAGGTTTAGTAACAAGATAAAATCAACTGAAAAATTGTTTAATACTAAAAAGTACTAAATCGACATTTTGTTTTAATACAGAACCTTTAGTGGCCATATGTGACTCCAGTTATATTATATGATCGGTTGTTATCGAGTTATACATGTCAACAATCCTCGTATATGATCGTTGACTTAAATCGCATTAGTGAATAATGGAATTAAATAAGTCAAATATGCGAATGGATTTCGAATACGAATATGTCATACAATCTTTGGTCCAGACAGACGGTCAAAGAAACGAAGCAAAGAGAACAAAGCGAAACGGAATGGTGAGCAGTGGAGAAGGCGTGTGAGCCAACTCGATTTAGATAAGCGTGAATCGATATATATGGTTAGACCAAAAATAAGTTATAGACATATGATAAGAAGTGCACACACATACGCTTGCTTAAAAACAGTCAAGCTAATAAGTGAAAGGGTAAAAATGTGGCTTGGGAAGAATGAATAGATAGCTTTGTCTAGAGGCTAGAATAAGCTATGTGGGGTTGACACAGGGCCAGCTACTACTAACCTTCGTCAGTGCAAATTCACTGTTATATTTGGAATAGAATTCAAGCAATTAATGTTGGGGAGTCAGCACTACAACTTCAAGCGATTTGATAAGATTTCAGCAGCATGAATTACCGAATTCAGTTAATTTTATATACTGTACACTGGTTAGCCTTATTAAATTTCAAAATCGATACATGACTAGATTTCACTAATCATAGCTTTTTATTGGAATTCCTCCTATCCCTTTTGAACGTAATCCTCAAAAAAAAACCTTTTGATCGCAGAAGAATTATTTACACAATTTTGAGTTATGTTCACTTGTTTGGGAAAAACTGATATTTCATTAACCATCAAATTATAATATTTAGGTGATGATTGTCAAAAATTAACTCGTAAAATCAAATAATTGGCTGTAATACACTGTATTACTTAAATATTGTTCAGTAGTAAAAGATTGTGAAGTAAATAATTTGCCAAACGTTGTGACGAATAGATGATCAATTGATGAACACTGACAAATTGTGTGAATCATCAATCCTGTACAGAAGAATATAAAACATTGAAAGAAATTATTTAATTTCGGACAACTCCCCTAAATTTACACAGTGAAAGGAAAACTACTTTACTTTAACTTCTACTATCATCAATATATCTCTACTATGCAAAGCGGATAAGATTCATTCAATTTCTCACAAATAAAACATCTGTCATTTTGTCAATACAAATTATTTGGTACATTTACACCTAGTTATTCAGCTTATCACTTGAATACAGCATAATTTTTTGATACACATAATGGAATATGATCATAAAATTAAGTTATTCTTACTTAGAGTAGAATGAATACAGTAAAATTTGTAAAAGTCAATTGAGCATCAGTTTGAGCTTTGAACTTAAGTTATTCTACATGGTCTTACTGATCCTGAGTTAATTGGTTTTCTGTTTCTTGCCTTACAGATCCCTCAGCTCTGGTAACAAACAACTGGACATCTGTTTAAATTGGAATGAATAATTCAACAGGAATAGTGTCTCAAGCATCTTTAGGGAAATAATCAAAGTCATATTTCTCGATCACATAATTTCGTTTATCTTTAATGTCTGTAGTAAGGTTTTTATCAGAGTTTACATAAGTTCATCCAGCAAAATTCCCCTTGATTTATTCTAAACAGAATCAATAAACAAACTGACATTATATATAGTTGAAATCATAAGTCAATTGAAGCTAAACCACTATGGAAAACCTGGAAGCACTGGATGGCCGTTTCATCCTATTGTGGGACTCCTCAGCATTACCTAATAATAAATATATATTCAGTATCCTAGAAGAAGTTGATTTTTGGGTGAATAAATGAACGGTAAACTCTTTAACTGAATCAGTGAATCATTCAAGTATGAATCCTATGAAGTAGAACTGATAATTTCCTTCAGATTGCGAACAAGAATTATTCAGTAGAACATTATTTTCTTCTATAATTAATAAAAACCAATTAATGATAGATGGACAGTAGAATAATAATAATAATAATAATAATAATATTCTTTCTGATGTTTATATCCAATCAAAATGGTTTATTATGTTAGATTAGAAGAAAATGGGCTAATTTTAAATATAGACGTATAGGTATACTTTTATTACCCAGAATATAATTTCTTTTCTTCTTTTTTTCAATGAAGACTACATGTAATCATTATATATGTATTCTTTAATATTTATTAATAGACATACATATATATATGTATATCATGTTCATAAGAAAACAACAACAATAATAACAGTAAATGCTAAATAGAATTGGATATAAATAGAATAAAGTTTTTCAAGTTTTCAATCAAATTATCATTTTCATATATTGCCAAGTAGAACATAAGTGTGAACAACAACAACAACAACACGCACACACACACAAGCCCCCCAAAAAGAATTTGCGCTTTCTTCTTTTTTTTAAAAAAGAAGAATTTTTTCTTTTATTCAATAAAACAAATAACAAATTTTTGTTTAGAAAATAACAATAATGTAAGTTCAAATTCTGCATTCTTTCTTTAACTTATGTAATTTTTAATGTTGAATTGTATATTGAATAGAGAATAGTTATATTTTTAGAAGGGGGTTTTGTGGATATTATAGTAATTTTGATAATTGAGATCATACGTCAATTGAAGCTAGACCATCATGAAGAACCTGGAAGCATTGGTTGGCCGTTTTGTCCTATTATGGGACTCCTAAGCAGTGTGCATCCACGATCTCGCTTCGAGAGATTCGAACCCAGGACCTATCAGTTTCGCGCGTGAGCGCCTAACTATTAGACCACTGAGCCAGCATCCAACGGTGTCTAACCTCAACCGATCCACGAAATTGAGTGACACATCCACTATTGTCTTCCGTGAGTTACTATCTCCCAACAGATCTGGTTTTCAATGGTGGTCTAGCTTCAATGGACTTCAATTAGTCTCAACTATAAAAATAGTTATATTTCTTGGTAATAACTAAATATATATAATTTTAATATCAGAAGGGGTTTTGCGGATATTATGGTAATTTTAATAGATGAGATCATGAATCAGTTGAAGCTAGATCACCACGGAAAATCTGAAAGCACTGGACGACTGTTTTTTAATGATACAATTTTTACTTGATATGTAGTTTGTAATCAATCAAATTAAGTAGAACTATGTAATGATTATAAGTGATAGTCATTGATATCAATACTGTTTGTGTTATAACGTATGCCCTCTTAATACATAAACGTCCAATGATACATAAAATCGTACGAGCAGTCTTGATTGCGTATCGGCCCTGCTATCTGCCTAGCCCAGCCAGTTGAGTGCAGAACACAAATAACAGCTTCGGCAATATGAATCATTATTCACAAGCATACTGGATTAATGTACTAACCAAACAGACCACATTATACCAAAAAAATAGAAAAATAACATTTGTACAATAATTGGCCAATGTGGCTGTGGATAGGGGGAAAGTAATCAATAATAATAGTTCAAAGGTCAAAATAAAGGTTATGATAAGAGGAACACGAATACGATTAGGTCAGTTATTTAACAACTATACAATAGGAAATAGGCATATTACATTTGTCCATAATAGACCTCAGATTTACCATTCATAATTCACCAGGGGATATAACAGTTTGTTGATTGACAAGTGATAATCTATTCAACAAAGAATGATGAAGATATTTATTTGAATATCGATTTATAACAATAATAATTGATATTGTTTTTCCAGTTTCTTTGCTATTTAATGTTCAGAAGGGAGTTTTATGGAGATTTTAGTAATTTTATGTAGTTGGAATCATGGTTCAATTGAAGCTAGACCACCATGGAAAACCTGGAAGCACTGGACTGCCGTTTCGTCATATTGTGGGACTCCTCGGCAGTTAGACATTAACGCCATTGGATGCCGTCTCAGTGGCCTAAGAGTTAAGCGCTTGCTCGCGAGACTGGTAGATCCTGGATTCGAATCTCGCGAGGCGGGATCGCGGATGAGCACTGTTGGGGAGTCCCACAATAGGACGAAACGGCTTTCCAATGCTTCCATGTTTTCCATGCCGGTCTAGCTTCGATTGGCTCATGATTTCAACTATATTATCAAATGAAATCAATACTGTTGACGAAAATCACTTTGGATCATAAAAATTCATAATAACAAGATATAAATACAAACTAAAGTAACCTGCAGACTAAATAGTCTATTCATGTAAATAAATATACAAGTAATTTGAAGTATACCTGCTAGTTACTCGAATAAAAGTCTCGTTTTGCAAATCATATTGTGTATATTGTCATCAGAATGAGTATATGTGGAATATATATATAGTTTTGTTTAGATTTTCACACTTCAGTGTGCTACTATATTTTTCCTAATGAATGATAAATTCTGATCAACACTATGTATTAGACAAAATAACATTGGTTAACATTAAACAGAAAATGTATATAAATACCCTTACTTCTGTCGTAGATCAAATAACGTAGTGGTAATCTCTATGTTGATGAAAATGTGTGTTACAGGCTTGAATTCTATGGGCATATCCTAATGATGATTACAAATTAACGCAAGGGATAAACCGAGAACTCATTGCTTATTATCTGTAACCACTCAAGATATTTATCTGTATGAATAAGCTTCGTTTAATCTCTAAGATTGTCATTCAAATAAAAATGGTATTATTAAAATATTTGTGTCATATTCGTTTCATGTTGCCTTAAATATCTGTTCAAACATACAAAATCATTTACCTCATGACTATCAACTATTCAAAATTCAATTCAGATAAAACAGTCTATCATGCTGTAGAAATTTTCGAAGGTTTTACATCATTACTTATAATACTGACTAGTTTCTAAACAAAGCGTGAATAGCAAGATTCGTGGTAAAAGATGAACACAGATAATTTCATCCATTGTAAAATGTCACCTATTTTCTTTTCTTTATTTACAACTAATGTTGGGCTCAATGGTTTCGATTAGTCATGTGACCATATTGTTTTATATGACCAATATGAAATTGTAATTATAGAGCGTTGTGAAGACCTTTGAATTTCGTTTCATATCACAGATTGACTTTTGTTAACCAATCATTGAAAACTAGTTATGACTAACATCGAGAGGTAATTTCATAAAACTTAGTGAGAAAACATGCGTCATGGAGTCTAGTCACTCAGGAACTGAGTTAGGTACATAAGATGGTTAACCATTATCGCGAATCTCATGAAGTTGGAAATGTAAACCATTGAATGTTAAATCAAGGGTCTCAAGATTAATCACTTAGCTCTATAGCTAAAATCTTGATTTCAATTGTTGATAGCATAGTAGGTGTACACTGCCGCTTAGTCCCATTCCTAGACAAAATAATTAGTCAATCCTTTCTGATGGTTATTTGATTAAAGTTAATTCATACTATGAAACTTTGAATACAAAACTACTTATTTTCATAATTATTATTGTTACCCATATATTCATCCCTCTTACTCTAAGCATCAGTTTTGTTTACTATTTAATTTTGAATCACCCTTCGCTTTATGATGATTATATGCCTCATTTCCAGAATCTTACCCTACTTCATTAGTTAAATTATACCAAACCCTTCATTTCTAATCTCATTATAATTTTAAACCGTATTAGAACTAGTGAATAGCTTTAAATTAGAATGTAAGTTTACTTTATACCATAAATCTTGATGTCTTTATTTTGTACAACTTGATCAAAAGGATCAAATATACGTAAACACTGATCGTTTTTTTCATTTGTTTATATCATTAAAGCGACATATATGTTTGATGTATTAAATATGGATATACGTATATTGGTTCCCATGTAGATGATTTAGTATTTCATTTCAATAATTAATGAATGAATGATTTGTTTATTTTGCCTGTAATCATCTCATATTTTAAAGTTAACTTTTAGTTTAAACCGATTAATTTATATACACAAAAAAGTAAATAGCAACAAAGTCGACAGTTTAATTTAGCCCCCATTTATGTATAATTAATAAACTGGTAAGTTTTATTCATATATATATATAACTGATAGTCGTCTTTACTGTTCATTAATATAGTTCATAAATCTCCCATTTGAATTTGGTTAAGCTAATAGGATGGTTTTAGATACCTAAGGCATTCTTAAGTCCCTCTTTAGTAAACGTATATATACATATTTACATATTCTCTTGATAATATACTCTATTAATGACATGATCATAGATAAATAATTCAATTAACTCTGTATTGTTTTTTTTTAATATAAAAGAAAAGTAAATAATTGGGATGTTTTTTTTCTTGAAAATGTTTCTTCTTTTTCTTAGTCAGTAACTAATTATATTTACTTTTTTTTTGTGTATTCATGATGTTTAAACATGAATAATTGAATATGTTGTCAACTTGTTAAAGGAATATACACATCATTTATTTTTTATATGAGGGGGCGTATTTAAACAGTTCTCATTTAGAATTTCTCAAATTAATCAATAAATAATAAAATAAAAAATAAATACACTCAGTAGCTGAGTGGATAATGCGATGACGTTTGAATCGAAAGTTACTAGGTTCGAGTTCCAGAGTGAACATCACCTCTGAGATGCAAATACATCCAGTTGATGAGTCCTAAATAGGACAAAACGCGCGTCTTGGATTCCACTGCTAGCCACCATCCATCTTTGCTTATAATTATTTTTTATACACTGTTTTTTTCTGTATTTCATCTGTGTATTATTTTGATGATTGATATTATTTGATCATTTCTACTTCTGTTACAAATTAACATTGGGTAATGAATTATTAGTCTAGTATTGTCTTGATTTGATTTAGAACTGTCAATAAATTTATTTTTATGATAAATTTAACACAAAAAATGTTTATATTTCATAATGAACATTTTACTACTTTTTATTGTTTCCATGTTCAAATTTTGTCATTTACCTTGGCCTATGACTGGATCACCAGATACCTAAACTGAATAATATAAACCTGTTCCCCCTTTTTTATAACATCTATCTTAATCTTCACACTCATCATTCCCAATTCGTTTATCGTAACTACCTTGATAACAAACCTCTTATTACGTATTATATCCACACAACAACCTTATTATTATTACTATTTATCATTATTATCTCAATTAATAAGATGAAATTCTCCTACTATGAATTTTATTCACACAATTTTTCTGCATTTTCATTTTCCTGTATTACTATTATACTGATCGTGACTGGATACTTTATTCCAAATCATTTTGACCTTCATTAAATGACCTTTCTAACTTACAAATAACACAATTTTGAAGTATATATGTCGTAACAGATGCAAACGTTCACCATTTTCAACTTATTATTAAATTAACTAATACATGCCTCCTTTTGGCCTTTGTAAAATATCATAATTATGGACTTATAACTGTAGAGCTTGATGATGAAGTTATTGAAAACAATTGTTCGCTCATATATTCTTCATTTACAGAAATGTTAAGATTATCATTAAATTTCACCAGTATCTTGCTATATCACTTTCTACTTGATGAACTGATATATATAATGACGACAATATTAGGTCGTTAAGGTGAATGACGTGACAGTAAAGAATAAATACAATGTGAACAAAACAATAATAGACGTTAAAATATGTATGGAACAGTCTCGAAGTTCCAATCAGAAGCCATGACCAGTGGAGTTCAGTCGTATCGGGTGTGAGAAACTTACCAACCAAAGAAAAAAGAGGATCGTCGCCCATTATCATAAGATTGAATAAAGTCGATCATTAACACCGTCAAATGCCAGTTCACGGGTTTAGAAGTTAAGCATTGCGCGAGACTGAAGGTTCTTGGTTAGAGTTCTGCGTATGAGATCGTGGATGCACGCTGTTAAGAAGTCCAATGCTGGAACGAAACGATTGTCCAGTTCTTCCAGGTTTTCAATGGTAGTCTAACATTGATCGGTTTAAGATCGCAATTAAAGAATATTTAACTGAATAATATTTTTCCATAACCACCAAGTTTTACATTTGTGAATCCATAAATATTGTGATTTATTAGGCAGTATTATTGAACAGTATTTTAGGGGATATGTATGAACTTTGCGGTTGAATTAGTCACTATTGCAAAATGAAGATAGCGGATTTCACTTATTTCTTAATTGAGATAACAAAGTTCATCATCGGTCAAGTTAAAGAATCATACCTGAACGGCAAAAACTTTTAGACTTTGGATTAAAATTCTACATAAAAATCAACACAAAATATATGTTGGGTTGTGGTTATCGTGACTGTAATAGTACTACTAATAACAATAATTAATAGTAAAAAATTATGGAAAATTTGAAACTTGAATATTTAACTGAAAATATGTCAAAGGTTCATAGTTGAATTGTAATAGTATGTCTAAGCTTTTAAAAGTCTGAGATGTCTGAAGCGTATACCTTTACATAAAGTTTAGATACATTAAATAAATCATGCTGAAATTGAAATTAATGTAATATCGGAGAAAATCCATTAGTCCGAAATAGCGGTAGTAATGCTTAGTTATTTGTGCGATGTTGAAGTGCAGTTTGACTTTTTCCAATGAATTTTCTTTATAGAGTCCGATTAATACATCAAATACACATAGCATTAACCGGTCTCACTATCTCATTCTTTATTCGAATCATTGAAAGTATCAAGTGACGTAATTAAGTTTAGCGTTGTAAAATGATATTTTTTGAAAATATACAGATAGTTTATTTTCCAGTATTTCAAAAACTCAATCTGTTTTAAGAATTAAATCTATGAAAATTACTTTCTCAGTAATAAAATCAAACCACAAAGTGGATCACTCAGTGATATCTTTTGGAAATAAGTTTGAAAATGAGATTGAAATTCCAGGAAATTTAATAATTTCAGAAAACGAAATGCATTAAAAACTGAGTAAATATTAGAACTATTGTCTTGGTATTGTTGAACTAAAGAGAATTGGAAGGGTAATATAAAAACATAATTGTTAATTAAGTAAACGACTAGCATTATAAGCAAAGATGGATAGTGGCTAGCAGTGGAATCAAACACACGCGTTTCGTCCTATTTAGGACTCGTCAGCTAGATGTATCTGCACCTATGAGAATCAAATCCAGTACCGTCCACTTCAAACGCCATCGCGTTATCCACTTAGCTACTGAGTCCTGATAGCCACTTGCTTGTGCGATGGGGTGAGGTTTAAATTCACTTAGTATTGTTTATTTGGATATTCCCATTGATGTTTAGGACTGCAATCGGTCATTGAACATCAACTCTGAGATGTAGGTACATCCAGCTGATGAGTCCCAAATAGGACGAAATGCGTGTTCTGGATTTCACTGCTAGCCACTATCCATCTTTGCTTATAATTCTTGTGAATTAAGGCAATGTCGAGGCGATACGCACAGTATGCACATATACCAGCAAGAGACTGATCAATCGCAGTCCTAAACATCAATGGGAAGATTCAAACAAAACAATATCAAGTGAATTTAAGTAAACAACTGTTTTACAAAGGCTGTTTTTAAGCTATAGTAAAATTGTAAATTATAACAAATTCACGCCTAAACATATCTAATATTCTCTTATTTAAGTTTTCCGATTACTATGTTTTTATTTTTTGATAGTATCATCAAAGCGTTCTGTTTATAATAATCACTAATAATTTTGATTCATAATGACTAAAATTACTTTTTATAATCAATAATTCAGAGAACATAAAAGATACAACTACTTTCAACAAAAAAGTATCCTCATTTTGTTACCATGTTTGTTTATCATTTATGTTATTATCGAACCGAATTTTTTTCACAAATTTCTATTCAATAAAGCAGCTTCTTTTTTCTCCAAAAATTGAGAGAAATATCGAGGAGTATTTATTGTTTAATAAAAAAAATTTAAAATCAGTCAATGTGCCAACATCATTACAAATACAAAAACTTAAGCAAATTTAATAATGAATATTATAATACTGTATAACATTTAATTACTGAAATCATTTTTAATCTTTGTTATAACTGGTGGCCGAGTGGATGCCCTGATAATGTATGACGTGATAAGGCCACCAATTAGGGAGCAGCGATTTATCGATCGGACTAGAGATACACAAAACCCGTACGAGCAGTCTAGAGTCCTTATCGGTCCAGCTTTCTGCCTAGCCTAGCCAGTTAAGTCCAGAACATCCCCTGTAGTATGAATATTTTATTTTGAAGCATACTGAGTCTCTATATCAAACAAACAGACTACATCGTACCATAAAATAGAAAATAACATTTGTACAAGATTTAGCCAAATGTGACTGTGAATAGGGGAGATAGTAAGTGATAGACAGGGCATAATTCAAAAATGGTAAATCGTATAACAATAGTTCATAAGTCAAAATCAAGCTCATAATAAGGGGAACATGAATATAAATAGTTTACTTATTAGCAATTATACAATAAAAATATATGCATAGTATTGGTTCATAAGTAGATCTCAAAGTTACCATTCACTATTGTTATCAGAACATAACAGTGGATCAACATGAAACAAAATGTTTCTCTAACATATCAAACGATTAACAGATAAAATTTGCTTAGTGTTAGATAAGTATATTTCATAAATAATAATTTCCACTAATTTTCTGATCAATATTCAATCAACTAGGTAAATCTTTAAAGATTTTAACTAATGAAATTAGTAATTTTCAGTAGTTGTTAACTTTCACAAATATTCATGTCAACAACAATATTAAAACGTAAATATATTGAAATTTGTAAGGGAAACAAATACTTCATTTTATTAGTTGAGAACATGAATCAATTGAAGTTAGACCATCATGGAAAACCTGGAAGCACTGGAAGGCCGTTTCATCCTATTGTGGGACTCCTCAGCAATGCGTATCCACGATCCTGCCTCGAGCGATTCGAACCCAGGACATATCAGTTTCGCGCACGTGCACTTAACCTCTAGACCACTGAGCCGGCATCCGATGGTGTTAATGTTTTACTTCGACCGATCCACAAAATTGAGCGACACATACATCAATGTCTTCAGTGAGTTACTATCTCACAACATACTTAATTGTAATTAATATTGTCTTTTGTTTTAGTAATTGACTCCTTAGATGAA
>NC_031495.1:58114233-58123189 GCF_000237925.1 Schistosoma mansoni
ACTTCAACCAATCCACGATTTTGAGCGACCGTTCACCAATTGTCTTCAGTGAGCTGATATCACTACAACAGACCGTCGCTCCAAATCGTGGATTGGTTGAAGTTAGACATTAACACCATCGGATGCCGGCTCAGTGATCTATCGGTCAAGGGCTTCGGCTCGAGACTGGTAGGTTCTGGGTTCGAATCTCGCGAGTGCGGGATCGTGGATGCGCACTGCTGAGGAATCCCATAATAGGACGAAACGGCCGTCCAGTGTTTCCAGGTTTTCCATGGTGGTCTACCTTCAATTGACTCATGATTACTAATTTTTCACACAATTTAGTCTTCCACTCTCATATTTTTTTCAATAAATTCTCTTGATCGAATTGTAATGGCACTATCATATCTCTCTCATCCCATCTGACCCATATTTATTCTGATTACAGATCTTAAATTTTCATTTGACATATACAGATTCAAGTTAACATTCTGTATGAGTCATATCAACATTAACAATTTAATTCTATTTGGTTTGACAATCTTAAATTTACATTCTTTAAACGATGTACTTCGTCTTTAACCTGGCCATTTTTTCGGATTATTAATTTGTATATATAATTGTAGAACCTGAAGAGAACTTACCGAAAAAGAATATTCTTCGTTCAAGTATAGTTAATTCTCTATACTTGAATTTCAATTGGTTTCAGTTCACAATAAAAACCCTATAGTTGAAAGCGTGAGTCAATTAAAACTAGACCACCAAAGAAAACCTGGAAGCACTGCGGCCGTTTCGTCCTGTTGTGGGACTCCTCAACAGTGCGCATTCACAAAACCCCTTCTGATTAAAAATCCTATATCCAACCTAGTTATTTAATTCATACCAGTGTATCAATTATGTTTAAATTTGTTCATGTCACTTACAAACTTTTGATCATTAGTTCATTCATTAAAACTACTTAAAACAAACATAAACATAACTATTTTATTACTTTAATCTTTATTCCATATTTTAGATTATAATTCTAAAATTAAAAAAAACTATTTAACCATTTTTATATTTTTGACATTTATTTTCTTCTCCTGAATTTAACATAAAAATAAATTTTGAATAAAAGAAACAGAAAAAAAACAAAAAAAGAAAAAAGAAACCCACCCACAATCCTTCTTTATTAAAGTCATAGTAAAAAGAGACAATCATTATTAAAGATAAATATGTATATATTTTTATCTTATCAGACGTAAAACTATTACATCACTAGTAGTTCACTTAAAATATACCTTATGTTCTATAGGTACATATTTATATATGTAAATCATGTGACAAGTGAGCAGTTTATACCAGTGAGTTACCTGAGGACAAATATTTTAAAACTTAAAGTAATAATAATAATAATAATGTTATTACTAATATTATTATGACTGGTAACTGTCTTGTGTGTGTGTGTGTGTCGATAAAAATAATTTAATAATAAACGTCATAAGAATTCTATGACTTTTTTATTGTTTCATGTTAAAGGTAAGTTTGTTTTTTCTAATTCCACTTTTTTTAGAAAAAAAAGACAATGTTCTTCGTAGCTAAGTAACAAAATAAATTATTTTGTAATCATCCTACATAGATGGGGGAAAAATTTTTTTCCCTTGTATTATAATGATAAAATTATTTCTGACCTAATTGTCTCTATTAGATACACAATAAGATGAAAAAAAATTTTTTTGTTTGTTTTAAAGTCTAAATTAAATGGTTTGGAAATGATTTAACAGGTGCTGAAAAAAGGCTTTCGCAAAACTGATGATACGATTATTCTTGTCTTTTGAAATGAAACATTGAACTGAAAGTAATATTAATATTTTTAAAACCTTTTTTATTATTTATGTATGTAGGTATTAAATGATCCCGACTCTTTCATTGTTTTATTAACACAGATTATTGAATTAAAATATTATCTTTATATATAGTTGAAATCATGAGTCCATTGAAGCTAAACCACCATGGAAAACCTGGAAGCACTGGATGGCCATTTCGTCCTATTGTAGGACTCTTCAGCAGTGCGCATCCGCGATCCCGACTAAGTCGAACCAGTGGAGATTCGAACCCACGACCTACCAGTCTCGCGCGCGAGCACTTAAACTCTAGACCACTGTGCTGGCCGGCATCCAACAGTGTTAATGTCTAACTTCAACTAATCCACGAAGTTTGAGCAACCATTTCACCAATGTCTTCAGTGAGTTGATATCTCCCAACAGACCTGGTTGGACTCCACTGGTTACTGCTTCTCACTAGAACTCCAGGAAATACCTCATGAAGCCAGTCATTTAGAATTTACGCTGAGACTATAATTGATGGACGATATTTGAGCGATAATAAACTGACCATTAGAATGTCCACCAACTAATTAAGACTAAATGATGATTATAAACCAGTATGATGAATTAGAATTATGATTTATAGTTGATGATCAAGGTTAGGAATTAGATTTAGGGTTTTCATCATGAACTGATATATCAGCTAAAATGCCAAAACGCTATTTGGCCAAATGGATGAATGAATTTTGAGGCCAAAATCCAAGACCTGTTATCCTAAACCTGATTGGTTCGTCTATAAATTATAATCTCGTTGAATTTTTATATTCTACGTTAATATTATGGAATCTGTAATAATAAGAGTGAATAAATGAAACCACTAGTGTTACCATGAAAATAAAATTTATGAAATCACGAATGATTTAGAGTTTATAAAGATTATAAAGAATGAAATAATTTACATGAACTCAACTGTTCAAAGTTATTGATTCTAGAATGTTTTATCAATGACTGTTAAAGTAACAATGAACAAATAAAATTCACAGTTTGTGATCATATCTATTATAGTTATACTTTTGTTTCACCATCTTCAAACATCCATTATTATTCAGATGTACAAAAATAGGATTTGAACATCGCTTAGACAAAATATTGGAAGAAAATTAAATTATCAGATAGTGAATACGTAGTGATAATTAAAATTCTTAGTATGTGAAATTCAAATTTACTCTGAAACTTCTTGAGTTATAAAAAACATCGTTGGATGCCGGCTCAGTGGTCTAGAGGTTAAGAGCTCGCGCGCGAAACTGGTAGGTCCTGGGTTTGAATCTCATGAGGCAGGATAGTGGATGCGCACTGATGAGGAGTCCCATAATATTTTTAAACGATTGTCTACATTAGATACTCAATGTTTGTTGACTGGATATCATCAGCAACAGCCTAATGTGGGAAAGAACAAACCAGCCTCCACTTAAGGTGGTAGCTAGGAAAAGACTCAGGAATTCAATAAGACATACAATACGAAGATCATCAAACTGCATCACGAGGTAAGAGCGAACTTGGAATACTGAAGGGAAGCGGAAAAGAGGAAAGTCATAGAACACACTGCGTCAGGAATTGTTAGCAGACATGAATGGGAGTACCTCCGAATAACATGTTAAGTATTATTATGTGACTTAGTAATTAGGTAGTGAAAACTTTTCAGTTTTTGCAAAAATTGTCGTATTCATTCATTATACTTAGTTCACCTTCATCTTGTACCAATATGTTTTTTTAATCGTTCGGTATACCAGTTGAATTGTAAGCTTCAGAATTACTAGACAGCAATAAACTGTAAACATAATATTATATGTCATGTCCCAATATAATCCAGTTTCTGTAGTTGATTAATCTCACATAATCTAAATATTCTCCCTTTTTTTGTTTAGGTTGAAGAAGTTCATAACGAATTATTCTAATGTGAGATTATCTTTTTTAATAACCTGCTGTATATTTTCAATTAATTCCGTCAATATTAATGCTTATAAATCAGATAATTTATTACAAAACCATTGGTTAAACAATATTCAAGATGATGATCTTAGACAAGCAATGGAAGAAGAAAATATCACAGAAGAACAATTAAGAGATCCACATCAATTTGATCGTTTATTAAAACGTTTAATATTTTTATCACCTAAACATTTACGAAGATTTATGAAAGTACTAAGAGAATGGAATAATCTTAGTCAGCGTATAAGGTAAGTATTATTGATTGTATTGAACAAATATGCAAGTTTTCTTTATGCAAGACTGAAGGTTCTGGATTCAGATCCCGCGTGCAGGATCATGGGTGCGCACTGATGAGGAGTCCCATACTAGGACAATAAGGCCGTCCAGTGCTTCCAGACTTTCAATGATGGTCTAATATTCATCGATTCATGATCTGAATCAAATAATCCATAAATATGCTGCTTTACTTATTTACAAACTCCTTAATTTGATAAGTTCAATTCAGTCTGGAGCCTGAGATAAAATGATGGCTATCTGCTTTTACGTATTGATAAAGCTTATCAACTGTAAATAAAGACCTAAAAGTCAAACAAATGTTACTTTTTTATGCTTTACCACACAATATATATGGATATGTTTAATATTATTTATAAAATCTAATAATTGTTACATTCGTTGGCTAAGTTATTCATCAGTTGTTTTATTCACATGTTACGTCACTGTTTATTACTAAAATTCTTGAGTGTGTCAACATTTTTAACTACATTTAGTTTAGAAGTTCCTAATGAGATACTTTGCTGTCGTGTCATTTTGACAATAATTAAGATATAGTAATTTAGTGAAGGTCATCTTCCTTTTAGGGTTAAGATCAAACATAGTTTTTTTAAAAAAGAAATTTACTAATTGCCTGTATTTAATATAAAGTAAGTAAGATTTAATTAGTTACTTTAAACGCAAGACTAAATTCACAGTACTCAATCACTTAATACCTATTTATTGTCATAGGGATAACTTGCTAGTTGTGAGATCCGAATTTCCCACGTAATACTGAACATTGGTGGTAGTCGTTCATTTTTAACTTTTCCCATGCTCTAACTAAAGTACTGTCCACTTCTTATGTTTTCTATAGTTCTTTGTTTGATATAGATTGATGATACTTTTTTCAAGATGACATAACTCTAAAACAATTGAACATTTGTAACATTTCTTAAAGAATGATAGTCAGCGATGGTCGAAAAAAAGCAAACATAAATGTCAGCTAAGATTAAATGGAATAAGTAAAAGAAATACATTTTCATGAATTTTTTCTTATTCCCGCTAGATTAAAGTAGGATGATTTTAACCGTGTGTATCTCAACCAAACATGTTACTTTTTATTTTTAGACATGTCCATTAACGCTATCAATAATCATCATGTTAAATTCAAAACCATAAATAGCAAAGTATGATTTACTTATAACTCGAATATTCATCATTTATAAGCCGTTATGCATCAATATACTCAACTTTTAACAACTGACAAATTAAGTAACTTTTATTAGTAAGTGAACAAAAACTTAAAAGGTAAAACTTTGACGTAATTTACTCAAATTAATTCCCATTTAAGATTATTTTCTATCATGTATATTTAAAAAATTATTCTTAATAATTTGCCAGAATAAAAGTATATTGTCAATTCGCTTTACTAGTAATAATTTACAAATCTCGATAATGTAATAAGAAGACGATGATTATCAGAACTATGTGATAGATTAGCGCAATACATTTCGAACAGTCTGATCACACATATACTTGTTAAGAACATTTATATATAAAAATAAAACGTCAACTAGACTGGAAATTGGGGGGTAAGAGTAGACAAGGATAATAATAATAATAATAATAATGTGAAAACAATTTGAAACCCAATTACTCTGGATTATAAGCTTATATTACCAGGGTAGGTTTAAGGTGAGAACAAACTGTTTTTGAATACACAAAAGGGGTTTGAATTTTCGTATGGCTAAGGCTTCAACAAACCTTAGTATACGCCCTTTTACACTTTTATACAACAGCACAAAAGCCGAGTTAATATCAGTCTTATGGCCTGTTTCGATTATATGTTTGGCAATAGAGGATGATGGATGTTTATCCTCTACTCTTATCGGGTCATCTGATTCTATTTGTCTCTGCAACCATTTTGGTACAAGTTTACACACCCTAATTTTCAGATCACGATTGCTCCTCCCTATGTATGCGTGACCACACATACATTTAAATTGGTAAACGCAGTGGGATGTGACTCAATCGTTTTCATATCTTTTGGGTTTTGGATGAAGCATGGAGCTCGTTCTTTCTTTGATAATGACCTTCGCTGCACAATACGTTTTGTTGATGTCTGATTTAAGCCTTTGTTTCAATAAAAGGCTATTTGAATCACCTCTAAATGGTAAGGTGATGTGGACAGGCTTTTTTCTCCACCAAGGCTACAGTAGGTCTCACTGTGTCATGAACTTTCCATCTAATGATAAATTTAAGTGGATAACCATTTCCCATTAATGTCTTGTTTAACAACTTAACATCATCATCAGTAGCGTCGTTTGTGCAAATACGATCAAGCCTGTTAAATAGGCACCTTATCAAACCCCGTTTGTACTGCACAGGGCAATAACTATAGTAACTAAGGTATTGGCCCGTCCACATTGGTTTTCGAAAAATGGATCGTTTGAGTGGGCCATCTTCTCGTTTAATTATATATTACTTTGCGTATTTAAATATAAATGTTCTTAACAAGTATATGTGTGATCAGATTGTTAGAAATGTATTGCGCTAATCTATCACATAGTTCTGATAATCTTCGTCTACTTATTACACTATCGGAAATTTATCAAAGGGACTAACTGCTTTAAACTTATAAATTGTTTTCAAAAATAATCTGTTTGTTAGATCATTCACTCAAATATCTAATAGTATTTGATTAAATATGTAAAAGAAATTAGCCCTTATCATTTCAGTTATGTACATTTCTATTATCTATCTGTTAATTGATCTATTAAAATTTCATAGTAGGTATAAATAGTGTCATTATTAATAATGTTATAAAGTATAGAAGAAACTCCGCCTATAGCTCCTCCGGGGGCTACTACCACTCCCAAGCCCAGGTAAAGGAAGAGGGTTGGGCATGGGGTTAGCGACCCCATGCCGTAGAAAACTATCTCGCTAAAAAACGCTAACCAGAAAAGTAAGGATGAGTAACTTACATGATACGCATGAGGAGCAAATTATTCTGAAATATATACAATTAAATAAAGGTAATATATGAATGTCTATTTAACAGAGAAAGGAGTTGTTTAGTCACTAATTCTTAATTTCAACTATTGAATGGCATGTTCAAATCGTACAACATTTTCTTCCCAGTTAGACACTTATTAATATAGCCAGACGTTAAACATAGAAATGTTTTCTCACAAACTCACTTACATAAATCTTATTTACTTAAATGCTTGAATAGATTAGTTTATTTAAATCATTATTTACCCTTATTGTATTTCTAATAATGACATAAATTATGTTACATTTTCAGATATGGATGATTAAAACAACAAACAGATCAACCACTACTTTTCTCATTTTATGGAGTTACTTTTGAAAAAAAAATAATTTCGATAATCAGATAGAAAACAAAATGTGTATAACTAAACAATCTTGATTATTAAAAAGAAATATAATAGAAATTGTTTTAATGATTAGTGGTTATTTTCCTTTAACGCATTCATTATTCAAATGTTTTTATATGGGTTGAATAATGATGAGATTTTTGATAGCATTGATGACGGTTTAATTACAAAATTTTTATTTATTACTTTTAATTGCCAATTTCAAAGTAAACCTACAACGTTTTAAAAATGAATATACTTTAGCTAAGAGGACTGTGAATATTAATTTAATTCGTAGGTGAATGCCGTTACAGGTTGACATTCTCTGAGTAAATTGTTAGAAGCCAGGAGGCAGAGTTGTGACGGGCGGTGTCCGAAAACTGATACTGTTATCCGATGTGCTACACGTTAATCCTCCCCGCAATCGATTACTTGTGCGAGAACATAAGAGAGGGGAAGAAGGTATATTAGGCTACAGAATAAAACAAAAAAATATTTATCTATATGTATATATATCTACCCATTAACTCCGCCTGTAGCTCTTCTAGAGTTACTGCCGGTCCCAAGCCCAGGTAAAGAAGGAGGGTTGGGCATAGGGTCAGCAATCCCATCCCGTAGAAAAAATCTTGCCAAGAGAACGCCAGCCAGACTAAACAAAAATGAACTATTTAAACTCTGCCCTCATAGTTCGGGGAGGAATTATGACGCCTCATGATGAAAGCTGAGATTTTTAGGAAGTCACGAAACCTATGCCCCTTCTAACAGCCGGATCAATAATTTTTATGGACACATGGAACGTCCGGACAATGCGGGAGGCTGGGAAGACCAGTCAAATAGCAACGGAGATGAGAAGATACTGATTTTCGGTACTTGTAATCAGCAAAACTCATTAGACCCAAGCTGAACAACAAAGGTTAGATACGGGAGATATTCAACTGTACTCCGGTCACGAAGAGGAAAATACTCCACACATTCACTGAGTTTATTTGACGTTGTCCAAAGAATTACATAATGCACTTGCAAAATGGGAATCTAATGGATCCAAGATAATCAAAATATCATTCAAAATAAAGAAGGAGGGTTCACAATGAATGTTATTCAATGTTATGCACTCACCAGTGATAGATACGACGATAACAGTAAAGATCAGTTCTACTTGAGGCTTCAAACAATCATGGCGAAGTGCTTAAGAAAGGACCTGGTCATTCTTATAGATGTAAACGCTTAAGTCAGAGTGGACAACACAGGATATGAACATATAATTGGGCGACATGGACTGGGAGAGAGAAATGAAAATGGGAAGAGATTTGCATATCTATGTGCATTCAAACAATTGGTTATAGGCGGCAAAATATTTCCACAAAAACACATACACAAAGCTACATGGATCTCACCGGACCGCACCACAGAGAACCAGATAGATCATATTTGTTTCAACAAAATACTCAGAAGGCCAGGGGAGGAGCTGACCTAGTTTCAGATCACCACCTGGTTGTGACCAAGATGAAACTGAAGCTAAAGAAACACTGCAAAGCCAGACAAACATCA
>NC_031495.1:58123389-58163338 GCF_000237925.1 Schistosoma mansoni
GAGAGTTTGTAATATGATATTGTAGAGGTCAATAGTATTATTTTCTTAGTGAAGGGAGAAATAAAATGTGACGGAAAATCGTTGAGTCAATATAATTAGTTATTGCGAAGGATCAACTGTATATGATGAGGGCAAATGGGGTATACAATATGAAGTAAATAAGGATGGGATAACCACTCCTCCACATAACCATCATTCACCAAACATTCAAACACCACTATTACAACGAAAAACAATCAACACATAATCAACCCAACACACTATATCCCACATTCACACACACACACACACAAACACACTCCTTCATCAACATGTAGACAGAAAATGGAACACGACTACGCAAATCAACATCGTCGTCCAACGAGAAATCTGTCCAACCATCAATGTCACTCTCATTACACCCACACATATGTTAACAAACAACAAGTGGACTGGTTGAGAGTACTTACATGCATTACACACACTAGAACATCACAACACACACAACACACACAACACACACAACCTGAACAACGGAAACATAACAGGGAACACCACTCCTCCCCATAACCATCATTCACCAAACATTCAAACACCACTATTACAACGAAAAACAATCAACACATAATCAACCCAACACACTATATCCCACATTCACACACACACACACAAACACACTCCTTCATCAACATGTAGACAGAAAATGGAACACGACTACGCAAATCAACATCGTCGTCCAACGAGAAATCTGTCCAACCATCAATGTCACTCTCATTACACCCACACATATGTTAACAAACAACAAGTGGACTGGTTGAGAGTACTTACATGCATTACACACACTAGAACATCACAACACACACAACACACACAACCTGAACAACGGAAACATAACAGGGAACACCACTCCTCCCCATAACCATCATTCACCAAACATTCAAACACCACGATTACAACGAAAAACAATCAACACATAATCAACCCAACACACTATATCCCACATTCACACACACACACACACACAAACACACTCCTTCATCAACATGTAGACAGAAAATGGAACACGACTACGCAAATCAACATCGTCGTCCAACGAGAAATCTGTCCAACCATCAATGTCACTCTCATTACACCCACACATATGTTAACAAACAACAAGTGGACTGGTTGAGAGTACTTACATGCATTACACACACTAGAACATCACAACACACACAACACACACAACCTGAACAACGGAAACATAACAGGGAACACCACTCCTCCCCATAACCATCATTCACCAAACATTCAAACACCACTATTACAACGAAAAACAATCAACACATAATCAACCCAACACACTATATCCCACATTCACACACACACACACAAACACACTCCTTCATCAACATGTAGACAGAAGAAGATCTGTTAATATTATCAAGAAATGGAGTTGCAAAAGCTTAAGCTTTATTAAAATATGTCAGCAATCCCTTGTACGGACAGTGGTGAAAGACCAAACATGGATTTTGATGGGAGCTTGTCAATGACTTACTTACGCCTGTTACTCCCAATGGAGCATAGGCCGACGACCAGATTTCTCCAACCCACTCTGTCCTGGGCCTTCTTTTCTGGTTCTATCCAGTTTTTGTTCGTTCTTCTCATGTCTGTCTTTATTTCTCGGCGTAATGTGTTCTTTGGTCCTCCTCTTCTCCTTTGGCTTTCAGGATTTCATATGAGGGCTTGTCTTGTGACGCAACTAGGTGATTTCCTCAAAGTGTGCCCAATCCACTTCCACCGCTTCTTCCTGATTTCTTCCTCTGCTGGAATCTGGTTTGTTGTCTCCCACAGTAACTTGTTGCTGATAGTGTCTGGCCATCGGATCCGAAGTATTTTGCGTAGACAACTGTTAATAAACACTTGTATCTTCTGGATGATTGCTTTCGTAGTTCTCCACGTCTCCGCCCCATACAGTAGAACTGCCTTGACATTTGTATTGAAAATTCCAAACTTGGTGTTGGTTGACAATTGTTTTGAGCTCCAGATGTTTTTCAGTTGTAGGCATGCTGCCCTTGCTTTGCCGATCCTCGCCCTCACATCTGCATCAGATCCACCGTGTTCATCAGTGATGCTGCCCAGATATAGCAATCTAAATTGTAAACGGCCACTTGGTCGCACACTTAGACCTGATAGCCTTCTTGGCCCGGCTCCCAACATGTATACTATTCCTTTACCAAATGTTATATCCAATAACAATGAGAAGACGTTTTTTGTAATTCCGCCGGCTTTTCTGCCGGCAACAATAAACATACTTCAAGTGATGACAAAGTTGTTGAATCTATTTCCGATTGCAACACAACTCTCACCTTAGCCAATCCTACGAGTATTCATGAAAATACCAATTGTGATTTATTCTCTAACCTGCTTCACCATGGTTATTCTCAATTTCTTATTCTTTCGTTCAATGCCCGCTCTCTGACCAATAAAATTACTCACCTCAAAACCCTTCTATTCCTTGTAAATCCAACTATTGTACTTATTACGGAAACGTGGTGCAATTCATCTATATCCGATCACTCCCTGCATATAGATAACGATGTCTTCTTTAGAACCGATAGATGTAATGGATTAGGGGGTGGTACACTTATCTATGTCCGTTCGGATATTCAGGCCTGCAAATTTGAGGACAAATCCCTTGATGCTATAGACGACTTCACCTGGGTTACTGTAAACTGTGGATCTCGGAATTAGCTACTGGTGGGATGCATATACAGACCACCCCATGCAGACTCTAGGTTTGACAGATTACTAACAAACATCTTTTCCATTGCTCCACACCAACCGCAGACTTTTAAAATCATCGGAGGTGATTTTAATCTGCCAAACATTACATGGGATTCGACTCCGGTTTCAGGTCGACATGACAAGTTAGCTGAAACACTAGAACTTTATGGATGGGTCCAACAGGTCCGACAACCGACTAGAAGGAATAATATACTTGATTTACTATTTACAATCAACTTAGATTCTATCTCAGTGCATATTGGTCAAGAGTTTTTTAAGAGTGATCACAGAGTAGTACCGTGTATCATTCATTCTTTCGACGCCATACAATTGAATTCTAAGGCTACAATGATGTACAAGAGTAGACATTTTGATCAACAAACCTGGGAACAGACTGAAAGTCTTATTCTTTGTTTACCATGGGAAACTTATTTTACCACAAATAATATTGACATTGCGATCCCTGATCTATACAACAACTTGATACACTGCCTCGACTGCACTGCTCCAATTATTAGCCATGTGGCTTATAACGCCAATAAGGGCCAGAATAATTTCAAAACTTTTAAAGGAAAGCTGAGGAAACTAAAACACCGTTACCACAAGCATAATGACTTGTATGCACTACAGAGTATACTTAAGTTAATTGACAAGAGCGCTTCATTTAAACGCAAGTATTTTATGAATATAGAAAATAAAGCTTTTTAAATCGCGTGTGAAGTCAAATTCTCTTGGCGCGACCAAATTCTTCATAGTCAACGGAAGAATTAACGGTGACCCCGATATTATTTGCGAACAATTCAGTCAGCATTTCTCGCAGTGCTATAACACTAGAACTGAAAGCTGTATCGATACATTTCCAATGCTGACATGCAGACACCTGTCGAAAATTGATTTCGTACCCTCCAACATCAAGCAGGCCATAACTGCCTTGAAAACGTCCTATGACGGTTGACCTGACGGGATTCCCTCACCATTTGTGAAATATGGTAGTAGAGAATTCCCATTATCTTGTTTAAAACTTTTCAACCTATCTATGGAATATGGGGCATATCCATCTGTATGGAAAACATCTCTTATCATCCCCAGATTCAAAACCGGATCACGCAGTGATATTGTTAACTACAGACCAATTAATTTGACATCCGTGCTGTCAAGAACTATGGAAAAAATCATCCACAAACAGCTATTATCATTTTTACTTTCGGCTAATCTGATTAGCCCATCCCAACACGGGCTTATGACCAAACGCTCATGCTTCACATCGCACCTGGAATTTTTTAATCAAATTACCTAGAGAAGAGATGTTGGTCAATCAGTGATAATTCTGTACTTCGACTTTAGTAAGGCCTTCGACAGCGTCTCACACAAACTTCTTCTTATAAAACTCTCTTCGTATGGAATACAGAACCCCTTTTTATCTTGGCTCAAGTCATTTTTAGAAGAACGTAGCCAAATTGTCCGCTTTGGATCTTGCTACTCCAAACCTGTGAATGTAACCAGTGGGGTTATACAAGGAAGTGTAATTGGTCCATTACTATTTCTCCTTTTTATCAATGACGTTTGCTCCCTCTTTCAATATGGTAAACCTTTTCTTTTTGCCGATGATCTAGAAGTGGTTTATTCATTCTCATCTCCCACCAAAGAAAGCTATATTTCAACGGTAATCCAAGAGGAAATAAACAAGTTGTACGAATGGACTATTTTGTGGAATTTGCCACTTACTGTTGACAAAAGTGGATTTATTAACATCGGCCGCTGCCTTAACCTAAATCTGGCTATACACAAACATACACTAAAACCTCTCAACACTGTTCGTGACTTGGGTTTAAGATATAGCGACAGTTTGAACTTTTCTGAACACATTGCATCTCAAGTATCCGAAGCTAGAAAGCTCATCGGATTCATAATGATTAATTTCAATAATACCGAATCGAGATTATTATTATACAGAAAATGTATCTTACCCATTCTTAAATATGGTATTTTAGTTTATAGTAATTGCAGGTATAATGACCATTTAACTCAAGGCACGTCTGTAAGCATTGCATTCACAATTTTCTGGAATATGATCGGAGCCGACTTGACTCTAAATGAGAGGTTAGTATAGTGTTGATGACTCTCTCTCTGAATTCTTCATCAACTTCTATTCGCAGATATGCATCAGTGAGGCCAATCCTTGCAGCATATCAGACTTCGTTCATTTGTGCAAAATGATCATTTGGCATGAGAAGTGGATACTGATGTGTTCCTAAGGAATCGTTTAGTCCCGTAAAAAAATTAGTACATATTCAGACTGAACCACTAGAGTATTTTACTACCACAATTTGTGCTGCTTAATTGGTTAGTGAACACTCAACGCTTCCAATCTATCTAGTTCTACGCCTACTATAGACTGTGCAGCATAAGACACTAGGCATTTCAGTTGAAAAATAGGTTTTGAATTCACACGACACAGTTCTTCATAAAGCGTGTTTGTAAATTCAGAACCCTTATCCAAATATATGTGAACTTGAATGCTCCGAATAGTCGACTGGCTGTCAGATAGTACTTTTATCACCATTTTGGACCACTTAGTAAATTGACTAACTAAGGCCGAATCGTAATTTGTTCTCCGGACAGTTTCGTGTAACTGCCATTCAATGTACAGTCACACTATTTCACTCAGCTTCCTAAGTCATACTCTTAATCATAGTAGATCTGACTGGTCCTTCTTGCTCGGCCAAGCTATGTAAACTCTTAGTAAGTTTATGGTGTTTTATTTTTAAGATACCAAATGTCTCAGTCGAGTGATATTCACCATTTTATCATTACCTCAGGTATTGCATGAGATTGTCAACTTCATTGTGTTCACTAATAACGTGGTTCATGGAGAAGAGTTTTGCGTAGGTGAATTGTTCTTTATGAGTGGAGTCGAAATCATATACCTGCAAGCGTCCCTTCCATCGAGAAGATCATCCCTTGGCATTCTTAGAATTCTGTGACTTGTTTCACGTTCCATAATCAGTGATCATAATACTTATGGACTTCGGAAGGTCATGTTTGAGTTAGAGCAAAAAACAAATAGCTACAACAGTCTTTTATCTGGTAAAATTATTATTTTTAACTTTGCCGAATGGCTTTTGTGATGTCTTTCCAACATGGAAAAGCTTTCGGTAACACGAAACGAATACTCCGATCTCCGGCACGGGTATGCAGGTTAATATGTTGAAAAATGTGGGATCATTCCCAACCTTCATGTATATTCAAAGAACACAGAATTGTGTTTAGGTGACTAAAAGGTTGTTGATACTCTTTAATCCACTTGAACATCTTAACTTTATCTAAAAAATCATGAAAAAGAGTTGTTTGATATTCACCTGTTGAGACAAAATGTCTAAGACATTGATAAGAAACTTGTTGGATAACACAGTTCATAAAGTAAATGATCGTTTTCTCATCTAAGTATGTATGGACATTACAAAATAATTAAGCTTTTCCGCTCCGTATGAAATATTTTAATCCAGTGATTGAGAACGCCTTAGTCTGTAACACTTCTGTGATGTAAGGAAATCAAGCCAATTAAATCGAAAGTCAGGGATGATTGAGTTGAAAGATATATTTGGAACGCTTACTTCTGCGTCAGTGTGGACGAAATAGCGAACTTCCATCATCTCCTCAGGGACGTATGACAGACGGTTATGTCCTTCAGACACTCTTGTCGTTAACGCGTACTGACGTGGAAGTTTCTCGAAACGTTTGTTGTGAAGGATAGTTCGCAGTTTCGGAAACTGCACGGTTTCTTTGTGACTTCAAGAGAATTCACTTTAATCATTGCATTACCAACACAAATCAGAGTTTTCTATGGTGTAGAACAATTGGTCTAAGGTTTGTCGATAGGAAAGGTATCTCAATTTAAGGATGACCTCTTATAAAATGTCATAACGACCTTAAACATTGTTGTAATTGTACTAGATGTACTATCTGTTTCAAAATCGGGCGTTAGTGCCTACTCTACTGTGAGGGATTGAGCTCGTGAGATATCTTCGCCATGCCCGTTGCAGTCAGGAGATCAAAGCTTTGATATTTCAAGCCAAAAAGAATAAGTTGAGATTTGAGTTGCACAAGGATCCTATTCTTTAACAATTTAGGTGTTTGTTCGTCCGTAATGAAGATAAAATATATAAACTGGTGAGAAAAGTCATTGAATACAGAAGCATCATTGCGACACGTAAAAATAAAACTGAAAACGTTATGTATAATGTTACAAATTGGATAGAACTCATAGTTCATCGTTTGGTGTTCTGCACCACGTCAGTTTCACGGCTTTGGGTCCACAGATATTCAGGGTTTGAGAATGCCAAACATGCAACACCTTCATACCAGTCAGTTCAGAAATCAGAAATGAGGTGGTTCGAAGAATAATCTGGAGGGCTATCGTTATGTCGAGAAGCATTTTATCTGAGTTGACTAACAGTTGCAAGAGATGGGTAGCACAGCGTACTCACTCGTGATCTGGTGTGGATACGTGACCGAATGGCTTCAACTAGGGGTGTTCAGCAAGACCAATGATGTCGGAATCAATGTCGTAGACTTACAGCACCATTTCTTTTGCGGATTTGTTTATCCAACAACCTAAAGAATACCGCTGAAAGCGACTTCTACAGACTTTCATTTAGGTCTTAGTAATGTATAACAACTCCAGCTTTAAGAACTTCGTGCTCATTATGATTAGGAAATGAATCCACATTCTCTGTTTTACTTCCTTGTATTGAACTGTTGTCACTTATTGGATTGACATCTACAAGTGTTAGCGTTCCACCGTCGTCTTATACAGAACCTAAGTGAGATAAATGCTGTTTTATTATGTCCTTGACCACTTGAATCTACCTCACCAAGATTTCTCTGACGCAACTATACTCTTCTACATCATGTGAAATTTCTATACAAATTAGCAAACATTTATATATCTGACATAAAAGGTCATCAATATTTTAAAAGAGACATTGAACTTTACAAAAAACTACTTTTCGTGTGTACAATCAGCCTTGTTCTATGACCTTGTATTTGTTTGAGCTAGTGAATATTATCAACTTTTTAACCCGCACAAATGGAATAGCTATTGTTTTATCGGGAATACTAGATAATTGTAAATGCATCTAAAGGAATATGCCTTGTTTCCTGATTAGAAAGACTGATTCAGGTGTGTCAAAAGTTTTTTTTGCTGTTTTTTCCGATCATTAAAAACATAGGCGAATATCACTATTTATATCGAAATCTATTTGACAATGACAATACATGATAACCATTATCAATCAAGTGTTTATCGCATTGTAAATGCATCCAATTTTTATAAGACTTTGGAAGTATTTGAAAGTTTATGCCGTTTTATGCGAAGATGCTGTAAAAGTCACAAAATGTCATTAAATAGTTCATTAATAAATAGGTATAAAGCCAGTGACTGAAATCCTAGAATAAACTGTGTGTTAATGTTAACATCAATGAATCGATGTGAAAACCTTCAAATTTCTAGCAGTGTTCAATTATTAGCGTACCTCTTCTCGTTAGTGGAAATGAATAAGCGCTTGAACCAATTTTTCGGTACTGTAATGATATTTCCGAAGAAAAGTCTAAATAGTTACCACCTGCACCTAGAAACTTCAACGACCAGTTTGTATGGATGACGTCAGCCTTTTGGATTAAAAGTTGGAGCAACGTGTCACAGAATGGCTCAAATAAAACGTTAAGTATGATAGAGGCCAAGTATAGTTATCTTCCGTACTAATAGTTAGTTCCTAAATGATCATGGTAGACATACTTTCCTGTTGAAAGTCTTACAAATAAAGGAAATGAGTAAAAACACGGGCATTCAGCAATAAGTATCATATCTAACTGGTTCCAAACTGACAACGTTTGACGTGGATTTATAGTCTCAATGAGTGCTGGCTTTTTTTAGAGTGGAATATGTTGTGTTCAGGTTTCGTTTTTGTCCGTTGACCACAAGATATAAAAAGGGGGGAATGAACATTGGTAATTGTATGGATGTTAAGAGTTGCACAGTTGATAACTGCTGTTTTATGCTTTATGGATTTATCTAGACTTCTTAAAGATAACTTTGGTCAGTAAGAGGATTACACGTTTTTACAACATGTATGTCCGTGATTATTTTTCGTTGACTTTCTGCCTTAAAGGAGTAAGGGCTTCATTAAAAATTTCATTTTATAAACTTTGCTCTTGAGATGATTCTTATTTTTACTTTCTACGGTCCTAAATTTGAGTTACTGTAAATCTTTCATACTTGCTTATCACCAACATATCAGAAAATTCATAGGGTACAGTCAAACTTAAACAACACCAGATGACTTTGACTCCTAATGAAGAAGATGATTGTAGGTTTTTTTCGTAAAACACCTTCATTGAGTTAAATCATACATATTAAGTCTCCTAAGCAGCACAATATTCAAATACTGTTATAAGTTTCGATAAAGTCTCAGATTTAATTAATAAAGATTCAAGATTACCTAAAGAGAGCCACCTAAAACACTTGTAATACTTGTTACATATGCTTTAGTAAACATTGGCATTCAAGTTTTTGATGTTTTGCTATTTTTTCATGGACAAAGGTCTTATTTGACTTACAGAAACAGAAGCATGCAGAATAGTGTACCAAGCCAATTTATTTGAAGGCATTCAAATCTAATTAAAGAATTCCTGACGGAAATTAAAATTCTATGAATAAATTCTATAACTAATACCTGCTCTTATTTAAGAAAGAAATAAATTCGGCAGGAATACTTCTAAGATGCAGTGGCGGACAGCAAAAAATAAAAGGTTTACACAAATTATAGATATGTACCACGTATCAACCGAAAATAATTGGGCCAGTTTTTAGATTCTGACGCTGACCTTATTAGAAATTTACTGCGTAAGGTTAGACGTATAAGCGCATTTGTGGCAAAAAGTGTATCATCTTTTACGATTAAGACTAGTCTTAAGTTTAGAAGCAAATTGCTTTTTTCGTTGGATAACTGCTTTAGTTTGTACCTCACTACTCACAACTGTAGTATCAAAGGTTTAGATTAGTTATCGCAGCCGTAGAAAATCCAAGAAGACGAATTCACATTATTTTGCAACAATTGCTTTTGAACTTTTACCTATGTAACCTACTTAACCAAAATCTGTGGTATTCAAAAGAGCGTGAGTACACAATAGCGAAATGTCTTCGTCACTATGTAAATAACCATCCATGCATATCTTTACTAACTTGACTTCGAAAATCATTTTTTGAAGTTGCAAAATTAGACTACACTATATATTTAAATTTTTTTCAAAAATTATATACTTACTTGAGGATAGTTACAGCAAAGCTTTTAAAATATTTTCAAAAATAAGATTCATTAAGTGGCGCACACGCTGACGGGTAAAGGTTGAAAAAGTTACAAGCGTTTTTGGTTTTATTCAAGGCATTGCTTCCCTTTCAATCTACAGAACGACTAGTTATGACAAGAGAGTAAGAAATCATTTTGCTCCACAGCAGACGTGATATGGTTCTAAATTTTTCACATCTGTACCTATCAATTTTTTCACAAGATTCTTAATCCATGAAATTATTTATTCAATAACTTCAAGGCTCAGTGTTTAGTTTTCACACTGATCCGTCTAAATTTTAATGTATCAAGTTTTTATCGCTGTGCTTACATGCGGTACAACCACGTTCTCATACCTTATATACAATATTTGTTACTAAATCAGCTAGACATGTTCAGATTAGGTGGTCGGCTTTATGCGGATTTGCAAATGATCATTTCAATAGAGACGCTTTACACTAGTTTAGACACTCAGTTATTGAAATCAATGTTTTCACATTGGATTTAAATTCAGTTATTCGGGTTTCAAAAGCGTTTTAGTTTAGAAAAATCTTGCATTTATGATGCGTGAGGTCGTCAATTTGCCTTTTACTTGTTTGACTTTTTTTGAAGACCCTGCTATTCACAAAATAATACATACAGTTTATCGACAAATATAATAGCTTGAGTGACGCTTAACAGTATAACTGAGTTTGATTTATAGAAACTCTATTTATGATACACTTTTGGCAAATTTTTGGACTCCAAACAGTAAAGAAATAGGTTATCTTTCCTAGTGTTTGCAAGAAGATAACAATCCTTAGTAAAGATTTGATCGTTGGAGTGTCTCCATTTGATTATTAATTCTGTAAGGGTAAGATAATATTAAGTCTACTTGTTCTGAATTCATTTGTGGATACTGTATATAAACCAGATCAAATATTTGTTTGAACTTTCAGTTACATATAGTTTTTAATGAAGAATATTACAGAATGCAAAACCTAAGCGCAATAATTCCTTTTGAGTAAAAATACTTTTTCGTAAAGAAGTCTTATAAAAATAAAAGTTCAATTATCTGCCATTAATGAACGTTTAAGTATTTAAAACTTTTAACTGGTATTATGTTAGTTTCAAATCAGCCAGTCGTCAGTCAGTCAGTCAGATACAACGTAGGACCAGGCACACATATGCATCGGTCCAAGTTGCCATACCTCGTTAGCACAACAAGATGAACACCGGATTCATAGAAATAGTTAATTTAGTGGTGGTAACATAAAAAAGATAGGTTGTGTATAAGGATATAGTATAGGGAAGAAGGAAGTTATGAAGCAATTTTAATCTTAAGGTTTAAGGGAAGATAAAGAGTGTATACACCGACGCCATTGTGATCGATTGTGAGCCATGTCACCTAGAGTCTCCAGCCATTGGTTACGATAGTCACGCGGACCCCAACCAAGTAGTCTGCATCTGCCAACATGGCTCAGATTAGAAGTTAGTGACTTCAAGCACTGATGCCACGTTTTGGTTTGGCCGCCCCTAACTCTTTTCCAACCATCGCCAATACTAGTCAGCATTGCGCGTCGTGGTAATCGGTGTTCAGACATACGTAACACATGGCCCAACCATCTCAGTCGATGAAGATTCATGACCTCATCAACTGATTTACCATCATTCCCTAATACCCTGCGTCGAACCTCACTAACTACCCTCATACCTCTAACAGCACTCGCTAATTTCAAATACAATTAAGAATAGAATAGTAACAACCTGAGACTGTATGTGTTGGTTTTATTTGTGACAAATCGTTTTCAGTTGAGGAACCATCTCAGAACTATAGAAAATCAGGAACCAGTAGGTAGCAGACTTTCCCTAGTTCGAGACTCCTCGGCAGTGCGCTCCCATGACCTTACTATGAATCAGACCCAAGACTTTAAGTTCTCATAGCCAATGTCTAAACATCATAATGACTGGATCAACGTCCAATGGTACGATTGCAACTAAGGCCATTTATGTATGTGGTAAAACGATAATCCAGTGTCACTGAGGACATTTAGATTCCTCCTAACAAATTCTTACTCCCCCAGGAAGACGTCTCGCTAGAAATTAGGAGACATCTTGAAGTAACTCACTAGTAAGCTGACCATTACTTATCTATATGAAAGATTTTTGTAGAAATTGAGATCAATGTGAGACAAGCACAGCCTAAAAATTGGGCTGATCTCCATAATACCTTTCAAATAATACCGTATTTTTAGATGAAAGGGAAAACCTAATTCCTGACCATGCTAAATAGTTCTGATGGGTATTTTAGAGCATTACCGTCTTCAAATATTGTGGTTTGTGAAACATCTCTGTAAAGTATACGTTTCCAATGTTTTTCACTCCATCTACATATTTCTTTCAAACAAACAAAAATGATTCTACAAAAAGAAATTGATTTTCACTACTTTATTCAAGATTTTAAGCGACTTTTTCCCAAGAAGATTATTTTCTTCCAATGAATAGAAAATTGACGACAATCGGTTCAACAAACGTTGTAAGTAACTACAAGAGTGAATTGCAAAAATAATGTTTAAAGTAATTTGTCAAACTTATTTAAATAAATCAAAGTGAAGATAGTTAAAACAGTGTAAATTTTCTTTGAAGCGATAAATTAAGAAAGAGATCAATATAGAAATTGTTTTGAATATTATTTGTTAACAATCAAGTAATTCTTTATAGCCTCACGGAAATTCGATAAGAAGACCAAAATGACCAGAAGTATGTGATATATTAGCGCAATATATTTCGAACAATCGGATTACATTTATACTTGTTAAAAAAACTTATTTATGAAAAACTAGAACTTTACTAGATAAATAGAAGGTAAGAAGTAACGAAGGTAGTGAAAAAAAATGTTAAAAACCAAGGGAAACTTATCACTCTGGATGATGAAACAATATTATCAGGGTAGTTTTAGGGTGATGACAAACAGTTGACTGCGAAACAAATAAAAAGAAATGATCAAACGTACATAGTATTCTTTTGCTAAACAAATAGCTGTAATTGTTCATAAAGTTGATGTTTACTCAACTTTTGTGGTTTTTTACAAAGTATTCAAGGGTGCATATCAGAGTTTATTGAAGCCTTGGCTATATGAAAACTGAAACCCACTTTATGTGTTCAAAAACAGCTTGTTCTCTTCAGTAACCTACCTTGGTAATATTGTTTTGTCATCCAAAGTGGGCAGTTTCATATTATTTTCTTTATTAACCCAAGTTATCCCTTACCCTTCATTTATCTAGTTGATGATTTAATTTTTTATTTATCAATGTTCTTAACAAATATATTTGGTCAGATTACTTGAAATGTATTGCGCTAATATATTACATAGTTTCATCTTATCACACTGTCCAAATTTATCAAAAGCATTAAGTGTTTCAAAGTAATGTCATAGTCCGAATAGCAGATAAACATATTAATGCATTCCATATTTAAACACTGTTTAAGCACTTGCTGTTTGGTTTTAGTTTCATTTAAAATGTACAGAATAAAACGCTGCTATCTACGGATATTCCATAATAAGCTTTGTTTATTGTATTAATGAAAGTATGTTCTTACGGGACAGTTCAGTCAGTGTATAGGAAATCGTCAGTTTTTAGCGAATTTACGTGTATTTTTGTATTAAAATGAAGCGTTAAAAACTGCATATCTTTTGAATAAAACAGTTTTATTGAGAAACAAAAAAACACATTCGGAATACTCATTAAGAAATACATCATATTTAATTAAATATAAGGTGTACATAAATACACTATAAGTAACAAACTGATTAACTTTCAATCTAACTGCAAAACATTGTGGATGAGTAGAGATTATTTTAAGCTAAAATGACTGTTTTACCTTCAGTAACTCGCACTGTATTTTAAATTTTATGTTTTCCATAAAATGAGTTGTCGTGGAGCTAAGTTTGGTGCTAAAGGAAGATAGAAAGTTATGACTAGTTGAGATAGTTGAACAGTATCACCATTGATTATACTGGTTTTCGCTTCCCTGAACCATTAACCTCGAGTTCTCTAACACTATTTACTGCATCTCCCAAAACGATCAATACCCCATGGGATTTTAAAAATGGTTCCCCTAATCCCCACTCAGCATTTCAGGAAGATCATACATAAGCATCCTCCTATTCTAAATTATTCAAGCTATATATATATATAATCCTAAATGTGACAGTACGTTAAATTACTTGTTACTCCAATGATCTCCACCATATGAGATGGTTAGTATTATGCAATGAACTCACAGATATATATATATATATACTAGTTAAAACTGTGTAGATAATCTAATTTCATCTAATCAAATTTTCCTGTTACTCTCCGGGGAGGAATATTGGCCGACCACCAGCATTCTCCATCCAACTCTGTTTTGAACAGTACTTTCCAGTTGTTTCCACTTACTATCCATCCTGTTCGTGTCTGCTAACAATTCTTGACGCAGTGTGTTCTATGACCTTCCTCTTTTCCACTTCCCTTCAGCATTTCAATTTCACGTTTGCTTCGTGTTACAGTTTGATGATCTTCTTATTGTATGTCTTATCGAATTCCTGAGTCTTTTCCTAGTTACCACTTCAAGTGGAGGCTGGTTTGTTCTCTCCCACAGTAGGTAGTTGCTGATGGTATCCTGCCAACAACGGGCATTTAGTATCTAGTGTAGACAATCATTTAAAAATACCTATACAGTCTCGATTATGGTTGTGGTCGTTCTCAGCTCCATACAGTAGAAGTGTCCTGACGTTAGTATTGAACATTCGGACTTTAATGTTGGTTGACAGTTGTTTTGAGTTCCATTTGTTCTTCAATTGTAGGAATGATGTCCTTGTTTTGCCGATCCTCACCTTTACGTTTGTATCGGAGCCTCCTTGTTCATCGACGATGCTGTCCAGGTACGTGAGAGATTCCATATCTTCCAGAGCTTCTCCATCGAGTGTGATTGAGTTGGTGTTCTCCATGTTGTATTTGAGAATCTAGGTTTCTCGTTTGTGTATGTTGAGGCCTACTAATGCAGAGGCTACTGCTGCTACACTGACTGTCTTGAGATGCATTTTTTCGTGTGTTTGGGATAGAAGTGCTGGATCATCTTTGAAGTCTAAATTGTTTGGTTGCATATAAGCTTCCCCTCAGATGTTGAGGTCTTCATAATACAGTCAAACACCAGAAGAAAGAAGAAGGTGGAGAGTAGGCATACTTGTCTGACTCCGGTCCTTACTGGAAATGCATCTGTCAGCTGTTCTCCATGAGCCACTTTGCAGTGTAGCACGTCGTATGAATTCCGAATAACATTGAAGATTTTCCCGGGTACGTCATAGTGTCGAAGTAGGGTCCATAATGTTCTCCTATCTGCACTGTCAAATGTCTTCTCATAAATGAGGGAGTTAATGTATAATGACGAGTTCCATTCAATTGATTATTCAACGATGATTCGTGGTATTACCATTTGGTCTGCACGATAAATCCTTAGGAAATACGAAGTGTAGATCTCTAAGTTGGGTATCTACTGAATCTTTCATCCGGTTGAGAAACACCCTATTGAAAAACTTCCCTGGTGCTGATAGCAATGTTGTGCTTCTGTAGTTCTCACATAGTGAGATTTTCTTTCCAGTTTGTGGATAGAGCTTGTACTTCCTCCCAAATCTTCTTGAAAAGAACTTTTAGTGTGTTTGTAGTTGCTTCCATCTCTAACTTCAGTGTTTCGACTGATATACTGTCGGGTGCTGCTGTTTTCCGAAACTTGATTTGTCTGGTGATCATACTGATTCCTTGTCGGCTACCATATCAAACTGAAAACACCAGTTTTCGTCCGATCACCGAAGTATGGATAGTAGTTTGAGTAAATGGAGACAACATTGAATAAGATAAATGATAATACAGTTAATACTCATGTCATATTTTGATTAAGAATTCCCTAAACCTTATTGTTTTGCAATATTTACAAACATATGTTTACATATTTTTGCATACAATCGTAAATTCAGTGTGTACTACTTCATTTCAGAAGGTATGTAATATTTTATCTTGCCATCTGAGACAGTGAATCATACTTCAATTAACGAAATGTGTTATAAATCTTACACAAAATGTTTATATTTAATCTTAACCTGTTTTATACACAGCAATCTCAATAACTCATATTTTTCACTTTTATTGAAAGGGGAAAGAATTCAGGTCAGAAATCAAACAGATTTGTAGAAACAAAACAAATTGTTTTAAATTTCAAAAGAAATAATCCGTCAAAAGGTGGTAGGGAGTGATACTGAAATCTTAATCCTGTTTTCATTCTTAGACCATTATTTAACCAATATTATGGGTTGTTTATCTGCTGAAAACTTTCAGTAATCTTATACTTGACTCATATTTTGCGAAATGTACGATATGTTTCAAATTGACAACTTCCGATGTTTTTTTAACTATTCAAACAAAAGTCAGTAAAAAACATACTTATTTAAAGTTTCTGTGAACAGAAAGTTTAATAAATTTGTGGAAGTAACTATTCGAGTTACTAATCTATATAAATATATCACGATAAGATTTTAAGTCAAAGCTAAGTTGTGTGTAAATGTTAGGTTATTTATTTGGTCCAAACCATTGATATCAACATCGATGTCTTTATTGCATGTTTTGTTAAGATGAGTCTTGCTTGGTGTTATTGAATCAACAATTTTAACAGAGGAAGTGAGAAATGCTTATTTATCTAAGATTCCTGTGATTTTTAACAAATCGGTTCTGTTACGATCATTTCAGGTCAAACACAGAGGTTAGTCATGAATGTTAAGCTACAGGGAGCTAGTTTAAGGATACACTTTAGTAAAGTATTTAGCAGTGGAATCCAGATGAGTTTTTCATCCTATTCAAGGGTGGATGTATATTCATCCTAGTGTCGATTTTCAAACTGAAACTCTTACCAACTACCTTCTACTACATGCTCTAGCTATTATGAAGTTTTAATTTTGTTGTTGCTATTGTTATGATGAAATAAAATATAAAAGTGATCTTAACTCAATGGATTTTTATCAATGAAAATACTTAATTTAAAATTGACGAAATAGACAATGTAGTTGAGATCATGAGTCAATTGAAGGCAGACCACCATGGAAAACCTGGAAGCACTGGACGGCCATTTCGTCCTATAGTGGAACTCCTCAGCAGTATGCATCCACGATAGCCCCTCGGATGCCGGCTCAGTGGTCCAGTTGTTAAGCATTATGATCTGAGACTGATAGGTGCTGGGTCCGAATCTAGCCAGGTGGGATCGTGGATTCGCGCTGCTGAGGAGTCCCACTATGGGACGAAACGGCTGTTCAGCGCTTCCAGGTTTCCCAAGATGGTCTAGCTTCAATTGACTCATGATTTCAACTATGAAAATTCGAAAATTTGTTTTCTAATCCTGTTACGAAAATGTATTAAGGGCAGGAATTCGATTACAATAAACAATTCATTAGCCTGAATAGATGTATTCTAATATTACAGTATGATGTTTAAATGATAAGATAAAATTTTCAGGTTACAGATCATGTAGGTATCATTACGAAGTTTTGATTTGATAATTTTGAATAAATTGAGCATTGGGTAGATTGTTATAAATAAATAATATATTTGTAATATGCCAATGACTAAAAAAATTAGATTTTCTGACGTTTCGTGACTCAGTGTAAGCCACTTCTTCAGCGATTAAATGTCTGGTTATAAATTTGGTCACGAAACGTCAGAAAATCTAATTTTTCCACTCATTAGGAGGTTATAGATCAATTGCATGTATTGTACATATCAGAAACATACATTTTGTATAAAACTGAGATTGATAACATTTGAACTATTACAACTGTGAAATCATTATTAAGATGTTCATATCATAATTCTTTTTAAATTTAAGAATGCTTTCTACACAATAACACTTAAATGAACTATCACTGTATATATAAATCTAAATTTCTTGTGTATTATACATCATACACAATTACAAACAAAGTTCAATATTGTATAAACAAAGAAAATTACTTTTCATTTTCTTATCTTATTCTAAAATTTCTTTTTATTTAAATTTCATTTTAGTAATTCATTTATTCATTATTACAATGAAATTGATTTTAATCACTTTTGGATTATTTCCTGTATCAAGTAATTCTACATTACAAAATAATTTGAATTCATTAAAATTGTACAATTCAACAAATTGTTCAATATTATTGTAAGTTATAATTTTGTTATTCATATATATTTAAACGATCGGAATGTCTTTGAATTACTTTAATTATTATTGATGACTTGTCGGATTTGTTAAAAGAGAAAATCACTTACTTACTTACGCCTGTTACCCCTCGTGGACGAGGAATTAGTTTCATGCTTTAATCTCCCTTTCTTTTTTGGTTATTTTTTTAATTATTTTGTTTATTTGAGTAAGATCTATTTGTTTTACATATTTTTCAAATTTAGCTTTAAAAAAGGACATATTGATTTCATGAAAATAATCAGATTTGAGTCGAACGTCAGACAAATAATTGTACAGATGACGTTAATATGCTTGAGGTTATTTCTTATTAAAGCATATCATTAAAATGTTATTCATTTTAAGATGAGGGAGTTTCATGTGAAGTTAACGTTTATAAGACATGGAAGTATTCTATTGATAAACCATTCATGTATCTAAACCCATTTCAAAGTTAATACAACTGACATTAGTTCTACTGTTTGATTCCGTATAAAATATAGCAATAAACAGAATTTCAACTCGCGATATATTTTATGGAAAAAGGTAAAAAAACATAATAATGGAGAAAAATTGTAGCTCAGGTGGATGATTTTGACGGAGTTTTTTTCTCTACCAAACCACCGAGCTCGGAGAACAAAACTCCATAAAAAAAAGTAGTATTAACCAGGAAAGGTATACATGTAACTACAATGCCATGATGGGTATCAAGAATATACGTGTAATTTACAAAAGGGTTAAACATTTTTTAACGTTGATTGGATGACCTATTCAGTATATAATGAACCGGAGAACCATGTATCTATTTATATTCGATAATTTTGATGTTTGATTATAATTCCTTGAAAAAGCTTGGACCAGATTGCCAGGCGAAACGTTGGATTTACTTCAAATTCATTCGCTGAGATTTTACAAATATATTCTTCCTATTGGAGTCATAAGTAGCTATAAACAGCCGTATATTTTATGTTGAAAAGTATTGAAAAATGTCCACCTACAAACATGACATATTAAAATTTCTCAGTTAAGGTAATAAATTCCAGTAATTGAAATCAATTCAGTGGTGAACATCTTTCCTACTTTACTGGCATTCAGTGAATTTGTATGATTGAACACTAAAATCTATTTTTTAAGCAATTTACTGACATCATACAGATAAATAATAAAAAAATAAATGAAGGAATTCAACCTAAAGAAACCAGATAAGGAGATACGAACTTGAGAGTACATATATAATTTCAAACCATAACATCAGAGCTTCAGAAGTAATCATAAGCTTGGCTGAATATTATAGTTATACATTTCAGAAAAATGGATGAGTTCAATAATAGATTCTAACTAGAAAAAAAGCACGTTAAGTGGGAAATACATGGAAAAGGTTTCATAAGTATACATTTAAAGCTCAAATAAATCTTTGGAATAAACAGCTAGTGAATAAAATAAAATATAGAGTTGATTTCATTTATTAGATGGTTGACGAGTTTGTAATGTTACTCCCTTCTAGCAGTTTTGATAACAGTTAAATAATTTTCTCCATCTCTACTCCATCTGCATAACATGGGGGAACCTCACAAACCAGCAACATAACTAACTGATGAGTAATAGAACATTTTTTAATAAAGTTGGTGCCTTAAATTAATGGATTTTGTTTTGATTCATCGTGACAAAATTTCATGCTATATATCGTTAAGATTCACATATTTATTTTCAAAATGACTTCAAGCACCATGTCAACATTTAAATGATAATCAGTAATTACTATTTTTCTGGGTAGAATGTTTTATTCAGTTTCTAACTGACGCTACTTATTATTGAATAGCTTATCGTTCAGTAATAAAATGATTCAACTTTACTCAATAAACCTGGTTTATCTGGACAAAGTATTTATTTAACAGTCTTCAGATTGTTCTAAGCACTCAAAACATTGATAGAAATAATCAAAATGAAACAAGACTATACTTATTTACTTACTTACGCCTGTTAGCCCTCATGGAGGAGTATAGGCCATTCACTAGGAAGCAAAACTATAAGTATACTGGAAATATATTATTCGTCCAATATTAAATGCTTAAGTATTTTTTATTTATGCATAAACAATCTCTACCTGTATATTTATTTTATAAATTATAAAAGAATAAACGATTCACTAAGTGAATGTCAGTCTAAACTATTTAATCTAATTATGAATAATTGATAAATAATTAATTTATCCGATTGTCTTTCATTTAGATATGATTTAATGGTGTCTAAATATGCAGAATTCAATAAACTATTCTCAATATTGAGAAAAACAACAATATTTCAGTTTGAATAATCTTTCATTTACCCTAAATATTAGCTATTCATATAGGTGAATATAAAATGTTTCTGATCTTCTACTTGAAGTAGGTACTGATGAAGTTGTTTAAAACTTTAATGAAATCTCTACAACTAAATGATCCAAATCAGAAAATGTAATATATGGAAAGTAGTAGTTATCTTCCTTTTTGTCAGTAACACTTGACAGTGATATTCGATGAGCTTTTTGTCATTATGTATATATATATCCCTCTTTTTAATGAGTTTCATTGGTTCAGATTGTTTGATAGAGTATGTACATATTCAACTTCATTTTGTAAGCCGAACTTCCATGATACTATTTCTAGTATTTTCAGCAGATTACATTAATAAAGAATGGCCATTGATTTGTGATCAGGGTATTCACAGAAATTATTATTAGCGAATCTTACAATGAATAAAAGTATATAATATCTGAAGTACTGGAAGTGAATTATGATACAATTTATTCCTTCTGATTACTTTAAAAATGTACTACATTCAAGATGTTTAACGTAACAGTCCGTCAACAACACTATGTTGAATCTTTAAAAATCAGTTAGTCTAGATCTGTTTGCGTAAAAATTAGTGCCAGATCAAGTAATACATCCCACATAACTAATGTGTTTGAAATGTGCTGTCCAATCAATCCAATCAACATCGATTGAAAATTGTGATAACATATGATAACTGATAAAACACTTAATGATTCACTTCGCATGCAAAAAGTAGAAAAATACTAAGTTATTTAGTAATGATAACGTGAAATAAAATAGGTGTAATTATTGTTACATTTCAAATAACCTTATAAACAATTCTCAAAATGCATGTTTTCCTCGAGCGTATTCCAGTATAACAGTTTGGAAAATAATTAGCTTTGATTGCCAAGATTAGAAGAGGCACCGATAAAACGGTTGTTTTTTAATTATTTCACGGAAAAGCAGTCCACAAATGGTTTCGAGAATTATAAACAAAATAAAGCTAGATATTTAAGTGTTTTTGTTAATGCTTGGGAAATATCTCCCTATGCTTAGTTAGTAAATTATAAATGATACATAGGTTGGTAATTGCCCACTGATTCTGTAAGATTTAATTTATTCTAATGATTATCAAATTCAGTCGATACATTATAGTCTTTCAACCGAACATTAGATTACTGGAAGGGAATTCCACGTAGTGCTGAATATCTCCATTTGGCTTGAATACACGTACTTATTTTTTGATGGCAAGTATTTGGAAGGTCATTCTTTTAATTTGCAATCTTTTTGAACAAAGTCATGGATTTTTTGACATAATGTTTACTTAAGTAGTTAACATGATTTATCTAAGAAAGTATGTTGGTAAGTTTCATTAACTTAGGGCAGAATTCACCAATTCAATACTAAAACATAGTTCTGATTTTATTTATTTCGAGTTTTAGGAGAGAACTTAGTTAACTAATGTCTGTTTGATCATATTTTGATTGGTAATTTCATTCGTATTGTGGTGGAAATGCATCACAAATAAATTATGTGCAAATACACATCTCAGTGATATGTTTTACAAGTTTTTTTCCTGGGGTAAAAATCATTTAGCAGTTTAAAACGTTGAAATATAAAACAGTATTATTTTAACACTTTAGATAAATAAATATCATATTTTTAATATTGAACTCTTTAAAAGATCAGATCCATAATAGCCATCATTATTATGAGTGATAATATCAGCTCTATAACCCAGCTATTCAAGCATGAAACAAATCTATAAACTGAATGTAACCGATATAGCATCACCATAAAATAGTTTATGAATGGCGAATGGATAGTCAGCTAATTAGGAATAAGGTGAACTAAATCAACACCATTAAGGTGTCTGATGATCTTAATTCAAAACGATGAGACGGGGTGAAGCAGTTAAATCTAAGACAAGGGTTTATTCTGTAGTTACCTTAAAACGTAGGGATTGTAATCATAGACAGAAGCCAAATGTATGTTTTCTGTGATATTACCATATTTGAGCTAAACAACTTTCTTCAGTTTATCTGTTATCGTTTTAAACAGTATCATCGACACTAATCCACAAATCAACAGAATTCCAATAAGTAATCCCATATAGAGAAGCTTCCCTAATAATGTTAATTGTGATTGGATATAATTAGTAACTGTGTGACTAATAGTTACACGTTTATTCAAAATCGGGATTTTGACGAATCGGTGCGAAACCATGGATTTTTAACTTGGTTACACTTGGTGTAACTTGTTGTAAATGCTGTCAAGTTTGCCATTTTTCTCTGTATTTTCTGGTTTAATATAATGAATTTTAACTTTAATAAATGAATTAAAAACACGGTGTGAGAAGAACTCATGAATTATGTCAAGCTTGGCAGTAGGAATTATGCATTATTTTAATATTATCGTGTAAAATTAGTAAGAACCTGTTGTATTTGATAATTTTTAGATGACTTGAAAAGACAAAAGTTGTCATATTTAAATTAGTAATTGTTTTCCCCGTTTTATATTGATTTGTCAATTATATTGCGGATGTAGTATGTCTGTGACTTTATTTCAGTACTGACTAAATTTAATTCAAAGTATGTACAAAGACTGAAACTGATTGGTTTAACTTCTTCGTTGACTTCCTGTAAAATTTGCTTGACAAAAAACACCATTATGTTTGTCACAAACGAATATGATTATTAAAATGTTAACTTCATAAGTATCTTGGCTGAATATGTTTAGTTGCTAGTTCCAATAGCTAAACGGTCAATTGACTAATGATTATAGCTGAACTAGTTAATGATACATATTAACGAAAAATTCTGCAATAAATCAATATGAATAACTGTCAAAGGAATTGGTAAATATAAATGATTTCACTTAGTGTTGTTTGTTTGAATCTTCCCATTGATGTTTAGGACTGCCACTGGTCAGTCTCTAATTGGCATATGCGCATACTATGCGTATTGCCTCGATATAGCCTAAATTCACTAGCATTATAAGCAAAGATGGATAGTGGCTAGCAGAAGAATCCAGGACGCCTATTGAAGTATAAAATTTATCGGATATTGTAAAACTAATAGACTAAGTAAAACGTGATTGAAAAAATCTTAATGAAATACTTTTTTTAATGTACATAGATTGTCTTAAAAAAAGATGGTCTCGATTATTAATTCGTTATCCTTGTTTTATTGAATTAATCTTAATGAGAGTGATGTTTATTTGAAAAAAATCGATGTAATTTTATTTGAAATGCAGTAGCGAAGCTGTCAATTATATCTGAACGAAAATTGCATTGATATAATATTAGTTGTATCTTATAGGAATTTTCTGGTAACTAGCCTATAATGCACTATGTACATATAGTAAGGATAAATGTATCATTTCTTATGAATCATTTTCATTCACAATGAATATAGAAGAGTTATATTATATTTAAAAGCATCTTTATTGTCCATAAAAGTCGTTTTGTAAATAAGCTGTGAGATATGTTATCCACATTGGGTGTCGTTAACTGATAAATGTTTGCTAGGATCCTCTAAACAGGAAGTATCGACAATATTTTATTTATAAGTAATTCGACCGCTATTCTTTTTAGTGAGATAACTACTTGTTTTCATTTGCCATACTTTTTTTAGAAACTTTTAACGTTAGTCATTAAGAGATAAAAACACATTTATTTACTCTTTTGCTTGTCATTCTTATGTGCGTCTTTCTTTGTCTTGAATGATTCCTTTCATCACTTCTGGATTCATAACCTATCCTTATTAATACTGTTATTAAAATTTTCTTACATTGTAGTGAACAAGAACACGACTGGGGACATTCGAATGTATGTAAGCACAGATTACAAACTGTTACTAAAATCTGATAACCATACAGTGAATAGTTAATTTGCAAATTACCAATCAATTGACCCAATCTTGAACATCCCTTCTGTAAATATCAGTTCATCGTCTCCGATTATTATTGTACATGCATTTTCACACCTTATCGATCTTCTACTGAAATATATTCTATGCCTGCCCATCACCATATACTACTTATGTGGATATAAGTAGCCCACACCATAACATGCTAACAGAAATCTGTTGTAAAACATGGATTCCAAAAATAGATAACTTTATTCATGAAAGTTATAAATAAAGTTTAGAAATAAGTTTATTTTCTTATTTAAAGTATCCTGGCATTAGGTTTCATCCAAAATCATCAAAAATCCTTTAACTAAGGTCTTAGCTAACAATCCTGTTCTAGAAAAGATCTAGTAAGTTTTATTGATTATCTGCATCCTCGAACCCAACGTATTTCTCCTAGTGTTTGGAAAAAATGTGTAAAGAACAGAATACTTATTCTATATATCGTAGTGATTCTTTCTGGAGACCTTAATAACTTTCTTAAACTTAAGTGATTTCAGTTCTAAGTATTTCAATACCAGATGGATTGATTACTGGAATATTTACGGTTTGTTTCTATAACATCCTTATAATTTTACGGCTTTTTTTATTCGTGAGAATATACGACTAGTTAAGCATTACATTTATGTATTAAGTTATAAGTAAAATGTCAGCATGATTTGTAAAAACCGTTACTTATTAGTCGTAACGGTCTTGAGAAGACTACCTAAATGTTCCTGAACTGCGACGTATATTCGTAATATCAAATATCTATATCGATACAGTTCAGACTACATATTCAAGGAAATGTTAAGTTTTATCTATAGTTTTAAAATGATCGGAAGCATCAGACTAAACAATATAAGCTAATTAATTACACGTTATTTGGTTCATAATCTGAAATAATTTGCTGGTAAATGAAACTTATTGTCAAACAGGTATATTAACATGAATTATGCCTTCAATAATATAAAGTTTCAATACTATACTTATCTACTATATACACTGAACAATTAAGAATCAGTGAATCAAAAGTCCAATGTTATCACTTATTAACATGATTTGAATCATAGATTATAGTGATTTCTATTAAATTAGATAATATCTTGGACAAAATCCACACATATGCTCACATTGTATTCTAGCATCTTGTAATCGATGTATCCTAACAATTTCACACAACCAAATCCCCTGATAAATTTAAATAGTGCAAAAACAAAAGTCAGTCTTTACATCTGTAGTCTTCAAACACCTGGTGGATAATGGACATAAATTCAATATCAGCCATCCACTCAAATTAATTGACAAACAATTAATATCGATTTTGCTCTGTTTTGTTAAGATAACTAGTATCAAATAATTCCGATCTGAATTATGTGTATAGAAAGATAGCTTGATTAATATTTATCTGCCATAATCACTATAATGATAAATAAATAACCTTCCTTTTTAGACTACTTTGTCTTTTAACTCCCATTTTTATCTCTTGCATAATAAGTAACTCGATAATCGTCTCTTATTTTCATTATTATTATTATTCAGCCCATTTCTAAAAAGAATTAACTAATTGTAACTATGGCGTCAAGCCCTCTCGTCTGGATTATTATTATCATTTTTAAGTTATTAGTACGTATCCATCTCAACTATGTTTACTTTTTTTCTATGTCCTTTTTCTTATGACTTTTCTCTTTCCTTCATTAAAGTTCATCTAAACTCTACAAAACGAAGTATGTTAAAGTTTTGTTTAAAATCATATTACTCCATGTTATTTTGTTTCTTTTTTTACAGTTAATAATTACTGAATTGGAAGGAATATATTTCAGTCTGAAAACCTTGTTATTTATGCACTACTTTAACAATAACTAGCTTTATTTAAATATAGATTGGACTATGCAATCAGCACATCCTTCATAGTACATCCATAATTACCAATAAAACAACATATTCCTCCATAAGCAAAGATGGATAGTGGCTAGCAGTGGAATCCAGGACGCGCGTTTTGTCCTATTTGGCTATCAGGACTCAGTAGCTAAGTGGATAACGCGATGGCGTTTGAAGCGAAAGGTACTGGGTTCGAGTTTCAAAGTGAACATCAACTCTGAGATGCAGGTACATCCAGCTGACGAGTCTCAAAGAGGATGAAACTCACGTCCTGGATTCCACTGCTAGTCACTATCCATCTTTGCTTATAAAGCTCGTAACTTCAGGCAATACCGATGCAGTCCGCACAGGCTGTACATGTGCCAACAAGAGACTGACCAGTTGCAGTCCTAAACATCAATGGGAAGATTCAAACAAAACAATACTAAGTGAATATTCCTTCATAGTTTCTACTATTCTGTTCACGGTCTAATCACATCTAATACAAGTAAAAATGTCTAAAATATATTGGATTACTTTTATATTCTGTGAAAATTGGGCATAATTTTGTGAAATTACAAAGTTATACTTTTGCAAAGTGATTTTTGATGGAATTTTTTGAAAGAAATAAATGTACTACTTATGTCTAGTAGAATATAACTTCATGAGAGTTTTCTGTTTTCAGCTTATATTTATGTTTTTTTTATTTATTTAAACTAAAATTTTAAAAATGCCGGCTAACAAAATTTTTATCATATTTAAAACTACAAAATAGTCATTTCATATCAACTACGTCAAGTAATAAACACCTATACGTCATACGGAAAGCCACTAATTTTGGTAAATGAAATTTGTCTCCTTTTTTTGTTGTTGTTGAGAGTATGAAATTCTGTTGATGTGATTCTATTAGTTGACAGATAATTTTGTAAATATAATCATGATAATGAATGATGGGTAGTGAGAAATGAATATTTATTTGTGCAGATATTTTTTGTCAATAATGACATTAACTAGATTATCAATGAAAACAAAGGAAAAGTCAAACAATTTTTCGTTCTCTTTTTTGGGTTCCTTGATACAGAGTACCCATAAAGCTATTAAGGACTAATCTAGGGTTTTAAATTTAATAAACAAAAAGCAACGTATGATGTTTGAAGGCTCTGGGTTCGATCTCAGGTATTTTAATAAACGGGTACATTTGATTAGTCTCAAGCAAAGACAAAACAACTATTCAGTGATTTTCAGTTTTCAATGTTCATCTAGTTTCCTGTTAATCTGAAAAAAAGATGAATGATATTTTATTCCGTTACATATTATGTGTTCGGCAAGCAGAAGTGAATTTCATTGATATTGTCACGTTACAAAACCTCAGTATGGTGCTATGAGTAAACATTGGAAATGAGAATACATTAGACTGAGTTATCTACAAGAAAGATACAAGTTTTATTTAATTGTTGTAGGACTTCACAATTTTTTCTGGTAAATAAAAAAATTTACAGAATGATAAACGAGATAAGTTTCAAACATGAACAACAGCGGAACCACTTCATAAATGTATGAGTGAAAGAGAGAAATGCGAATTAATTTTAATAAACCCCTTTAACCATAAGATAATTTATTTAGCAAAGAAATCCATCTCACGAGCTCGTATAAACTCTTAAAACTTACTAATTATGAAACTTACATTCTTTTGATGGTCAATGTAATACACTGAAAGTTAACGTTTAATTTTTATCATTCCTAAATTTGAAAAGTGTTTAATTTTCTTCATTACAGAGATGAAACACAATTCATTCTCAATTGGACTAAAACTTCATATGCACTGACGGATTTTAATAAACAAATTATCAAATGTCGTAAGTAAATAGACTTGTTTCACTTTTTATTATCAGCATATTTTATACTTTTATTCATTATTTGAAATCTTAAAGAAATTATAGTTCCATCAATCAATTGACCAACCCTTACCTGAAGGTTAATGAAGCCTTAAGTACTCTATGAAACTAACATGATGATTTTAAATTATAGACTTAAATTGATATTCTTCCAAATAAAAATGTACTAAAAACAGTAAACTTGAACATTTATTTTTTCAACCTTCGAGATTATCTATATAACTTATTTATTATTATTAGTAGTAGTATTAGCTTTATTCAATATTATATTCTTCGTACAATATAGAATTCTCAGCACAATCTATTTCAACAAGTTTCCTTTTCTTACTTCTTGATCGTTCTTAACGATAAATATTGAGTGATTGCCAGTTAGAAGTTAGCAGTTCAATCAACTGACGTCTAAATAATGTACATTCTTTTCGCTGCATATATCAAATAACCACGTTATCTATGGTTGAGCTTCTTGTAACTTGCACAGCGAAAGCTTGTACAGTTTTCATAAGCGCACCTGAATAGGTTATGCAGTTAATAGCTATAATGATGTATCGAAATAAACAAAATTAAATAACTTGTTGAAATATTTAGATGACAGGAACAGGTAGCCGAGATGTTCAGGCAGGCCACCTATTTTCAGATAAGCTAAATTACTTTGGCTAATGAGCACTTGTTAAAAGAATGGCAAATCATTTTAAATTCTCAAGTAGCTTCAATTAAAGTTAGCCATAAATCAAATTTTTTTATCATTGATATCTATATCTGTGAGTGATTAGACTATTCTCTATTAGCCAAAATTCTATTATACTAATAACGGGTAAAAGTTTATTCTTTTCTTGAGAATCTTTTTCTAGTATTTCTCCGTGAAATTTTGAAAATTGAATCTATATTTATTCACTTTTGAGAAAACGTTAGTTTTACATAGAGGTTAGCATTTTCTTTTACCGGATGGGTTTGATAAGTCTATGTTGAATACTTATACTTTATCAATGCTAAGAACCAGACGGAGTTTGAATATGTAAGTACTTGACTAAGATTGGGATTAGTACAAAAAGTTGGTGCAGATCTTTCTGCTCATATTTTTCCAACACTGTCTGACTTTAGCTAGACAACCGTTGAAAATGAGGAAGCAGGCTATTCTGTTATAGTATGCAATGTCTCATACTGTGTATATTTGTTTTACAGTAAGAAAATCCAGATTTATACTTTATGGTCAATAATTATATAAATAACAATATATATAAATATGCAATGTTCTTATTTTGTTGTATACATTTTCTTTATGAAATTTATAAACTGAACTATAAGTTTATTCGTTTGTTCTTTGTATGTTTCCTTGTTCCGACATCATTTTTTAGGAAGTCTCCTATCACTTTGAAGTATATGCACTTATTTTTAACGATTCTATTATAAATAAAGATTATCTAATTTTTTTCAAAATATTCTATTCCTTTCTGTCTTCCTTAATTTTTTTTTATAGGCTTCTTATGCTAATTCAGATTATTTATATTCCTCTTTTGTTTATTTCTCTGAAAAATAATGTTTAAAATTATTAGAGATTTTGTCAATATAAAATAGAAGTATATTCTCTTTTTTGTATTATTGTTGTAGTTGTTTTGTTGTACATCGTTTACATTAGTTCACACAGTGTCGCTTACTTTGTCTCCTCTACTTCTCATTCATATTAATAAGCCAAGTTTTACGATTTTTCTCCTAGTTATAAGAGTTTCCTACCATATTCTTCTTTGTGTGTGTGTGTGTGTAAGTGTCTATTTTCATTGTGAATGCATTTGTATGTCTAATGTAGTTAACTTGTGACAAGACATTTGATTTAATCTTGTCAGTTTGTCATTAATTTATTTTGGTATTTCATAACAGGAGAGATACTTTATAATAGAGAGGAAGAGAGCAGAAACCAGTTGAAAAAGAAATTCATTGGGGAAGTATTTATCATTCATCAAATTATTGATCTCATAGCCGGTATATATATGATATAACTCGCTAGAACTAAAGATCTCAATGTTATTGAAGTAGTCTCTTTGTTTGATATTTGATATTGAGTCATACAAATTTCAAATTACTCAGTGAAAAATCTCAAATTTTAAATAAAAATGTCCACTAAATATGGACTTCCAGTGAAGTCATTGCAATAATGAATATTCTTAAAGCTACTTTCAGATTGGAGAACTGAAAAGATCATATGGACAGAATATTACATTCAGCTCCCCATTACTCACCAAATAGCTAGAACTAGAGATTTAAAATTGATATCAAATCTCTTCATTAGGCTGGGAAAACCATAATTACAATAAAAAATAAACAACGTAGATAATTTACTAGGGCATCCGCTTTTAGTGATTTAAAATTATCAGTATTACTAGCAGAAGCAACAAATACATCTTCTGATTAAACCCTAGGTACGGTTCATCTCAGTTAACTCATCAATACCTTATGATCGAGTGTGCTGCTACGTATGTATAGTTATACTTTACCAGTTTCTTCTTTCCTGGTTAGTATACAGTTAGTTCGGGAACTATCAGGAGTCATCACACCTATATATATCATTGGATCGTGAAGATAATGTTGGAGAATATTTGTTATTTGCTGGTCAGCAATATATATATATATAACCTATCAATCTGTTCTAAAATTGGAGAACTTGATAGTCTCCAAAATTATAAGCAACTCATGCTCTCGCTATTTCACCTTATTCTCATTTCCATAAAGAGTCTTAGTAAATAAACTATTTCAAAATTTTTATAACCTCCTATACTGAAATGATTATAATAGCAATGCTAAATAATGAATACTTGATCCCTTACATTATTTTCCCAAATGTATCAATAAGAATGTCATTCATTTGAAATGAAATAAAAATCGACTAAAACCAGATTATAATTCTTGACAAGAATGACAAAGAGTTAGATGAATATCAGAAAAATAAAAGGAACAATTCAATTCTATTTTTTAATTTATTCATGTCTAATGAGATACAAATAAAATACAATACAAATTTGTTTTAAAATGATTCGCTACCTCTTTTATTAATAATAATAATCAAATAACCAACATCACCAAATACTCAAATTAAAACAACCAGGTCTATTGGGAGATATCAACTCACTGAAGACATTGGTGAAATGGTTGCTCAGCTTCGTGGATTGGTTGAAGTTAGACATTAACACCGTTAGATACCGGCTCATTGGTCTATCGGTTAAGTGCTCTGGCGCGAGACTGGTAGGTCGTGGATTCGAATCTTGCGAGGCGGGATCGTAGATGCGCACTGCTGAGGAGTCCTATAATGGGACGAAACCGTCGTCCAGTACTTCCAGGTTTTCCATGGTTGTCTAGCTTCAATTGACTCATGATTTCAACTATATATTAAAACAATATAGACAAGAAAAAAAAATAATGAGTTAGTATTACAATATCAATATATTGTCGGAAAATTTTACTTAATAATAAAAATATTATCTACACTTCCACTATTTTTTTCTTCCAAAAACCACTTCTATATAAATGAGAACTAACCATTTCATGTTTTTATCAGCTCGTATTTTATTCATTAACGCTGATGAGTCAGTTAATTCAAATAAAAAAGAAGAATTACCACTCCAAAAGATTATTCTTCTAGAATTCACTAATAAGTGTTTTATAAATTTCAAGTAATTTATGACATAATCTATCTAATCTAACTTTATTGCATTGAGAAACTCCCCTCCCCCCTCACCGTTTTTTTGATGACGGACTGTTCAAAGTTAGAAACTTTAGTGTTTTTAATTTATTCTGTTGAGGTGAACAGTATACATATTAATAAAAAAAAGTATTAGGTTAGAATATGATTTCCTGACATAACGGCTTAATTCTGACATACTATAGCTTTAAATAAAATTATTAACTTATTTTTCTATAAATAACCAACTTTTTCTAAAGAAAGAATCAGAGATATTATAATTCATCTATAGGTATAATAATACACTAGAGAATACTAAACATTACATTTTTATCAGAAGGGGTTTTTGTGGATATCATAGTAATTTTAATAGTTAAGATTATGAGTCAATTGAGGCTAGACCACCATGGAAAACCTGAAAGCACGGGACGGCCTTTTCGTCCTATTGTGGGACTCCTCAACAGTGCTCATCCACGATTCCGCCTCGCGAGATTCAAACACAGGACCTATCGGTTTCTCGCGCGAACCCATAAACTATAGACCACTGAATCAGCCGGCATCCAACGGTGTTAATAAGACGAAACGGCCGTCCAGTGCTTTCAGGTTTTTCACGGTAGTCTAACTTCAATCGACTCATCATCTCAACTATTAAAATTTACATTTTTGTTATTTAAAATCTTATGTATCAGTGAATTGATAGAAAAAAATAATACACTAATGTAAAAGAAAAACCGATTGATAGGATAAAATCTATTTTTACATTTTGGATCATATTGATCAGTTGATAAAGAGAGAGAAAGCAAATATTAATCCTTGTAGTAAAAACAAAAAGTATATAACTTAATGATAATCTTACGGTAGGTAGTTTATATTGAAAATCATCAAGTAACACTTTATGGTTATGAGTCACATTCAGTTGTGCGAAAAATGTTTTACTATTTTTTATTTATAAAATTGTTTTACAATGATTTGTTTGTTTTAATATATGAACAAAATTATAAAAGGGATAGAAAGTGAAGATTGTATATGTAACAAATCATTTGAATAATACTGATATGTATCCAAGTGTGATGTTTGTGGTATGATTGATAGACTTTATTTGTTCTATAAAAAAAAGGAATGAATTGATCATACTAGCGCAGAAGAAACATATTTATAAAAAGTTAAAACATAAAATCAACTTTAACCAGAATGATACATTTAAAAAGGGAAATAGATGAAAGTGTAAGGTGTCAGTAATATTCATTTGAAATGTTTTATAAAGGATGTTGTGATATCTCAATACATGTAGCAAATTTCTATTTTCACTTGGTTATTTATTTGTTACATATACCCATCATAAATTGAAAAGCACTCGGTATAATTTTATGGAGTGAACGCAAAACAGGGAGTTGGTATTTAGCAATTGATATGCACGAGTCATATTTGTTTTATGTTCCGATTTTCCTGAGGTTTTTAATATGTTTCAACATTGGTGCTGACTGACGTGAATGACTAGTGCATTAATAAACGTTAATATGATCTGAAGGTATTTATGAAACAAAGATGAAAAACGCATATTGGGTCATTCATTTGAAGTGATCTTTAAACAAAGTTAGTGTTACAGTTCATGAGCATATGTAATATGAAATATGAGTATAGTGTATTCCTATCACGGTGAAATTATGATTATTGTTAGACAACTCGAAGTTGTTCTACCATGTAAGCAGTATCAAATTTTTAAACTGCTGTTTCGATTCAATTTTCAAATTCTTTTGCTTTTAATGTAGATTTGTACTAATATTCAAGTTTGTATTCAAAGAACATGAATTTTCAAATTTAATGCATTGAATGTTCTTATCGGTTTCCCAGTATTACTATATATAGTTGAGATCATGAGTCAATTAAAGCTAGACCACCATCGGAAACCTGGAAACACTGGACGGCCGTTTCGTTCTATTGTGGGACTCCTCAGCAGTGCGCATCCACGATCCCGCACTCGCGAGATTCGAACCCAGAACCTACCAGCCTCGCGCGTGAGCACTTAACCTCTAGACCACTGAGCCGGCATTCAATGGTGTTGATGTCTATTGTATTGTTGTGAAAATAGAGCATGTTTATTTAACTTTGAAGTAAGAAATTTGCTTAGTGTTAGTATTCATTAAAATACTGACAGACACTCCACCATATTATTGTTAATATATTTTTCAATAGTTTCCCGTAATACATTAGGCATATTGTTTTATTTCATCATAAAAAAACCAGGAATGTTAACATGTAGACAACTAGTGAAATGAATTGGCGAATATTTGTTCATAGTACATAAGCGATTTGAACAGGACTAAATCAACGTTAAATATATATAGATAGGTTCGAAAACACCATAAAATAATCAGTATTAGTCTCATATTTGTGTTATTTTCTTAATATGATCACAGAACCATATCATATCTAAAATTCATTTAGAACTTAGTACATATTAAAGTTATTGTTATCTTACAACATAGCGTATGTATAATTTTAAAATCACTTATAACCTACAAGGTTTATATGGAATAAAAACGTAGGACACTGAATCTTCTACTTTGTTCCATGATAGATTAAAATAATCTATTTCAAAGTATAGTATAAATTGAAAGTTGGTAATCAATTCAAATCTCTTACATTATATTCATTTCTGATGACAAATAATTTCATATTGGACTGTATCTATGAATGATTTCATAGATCATAACTTTTCTAATTATATTCCAGTCTCTACAATGTTTCTCGAATTCTTTACAAATTTAAGAAATATAAACATACCTTCATAATTATTATTCATTTATATTTTGTCATTGTTTTCATAAATCAAAATTCAAGTGATAAATAAACTTTATCCAAAATAAGAAAGAGTAAATGATTCAGTTAATATAAATGTTTGCATACAAGCATACAATCTAATTTCATAATTCGACCATTGAACAGCATGATAAAGCTTACGATTAAGTAGGTGATTTTCTTCTTCTGATGTGATTGAAAATGTCAAACATGTACTTAGTGTTTACTTATTTGATATGTATATATAATCAAAAATGAGATAGGAGTGGAATTTCAGTTTGTTTATATATAAATACATAACTTTTGAAGTAATAATTTTGTTAGGCGTTAGGCAGATAAACAGTTATTTGACATTTGATTCACTATCTTATCTTTTCAACCATCCTTTTTTATCGTTTTTATTATTGTTATTATGATAATGATGATGGTTTATTTCATATTATCGTTTAATTACCTAAAGATATTTGTCTGGATTATAAACAAAATACATAGCAGAATAAGACATATATCATGAAGAAAATGCTGAGGAGTCCCACAGTAGAACGAAACGACCGTCCAGTGTTCCCAGGTTTTCCACGATGGTCTACCTTCAATTGACTCATGATTTCAACTTTATACAAAAAATGAGAATATGTTTATGGATCAATACTTACTCTTTTATAATTACATGATCTTAAATTACCTTAAATATATCACTAATGTTACATTATAATGAGTTGGATACTTTATTAGGATCATTTTTCACTATTCCTTCCGTTTGTATTCTTCACTAGCTAATTACTTACATACTTCTTATTACGTAATGATTTTAATGTTTTGTGATGACTATTCTAAGTCTATTTACCGACGTTTGACCTCGTATTTACAATGTTTAACTATTGATAAGACTTTTGTTATCGTATTTTAATATCCTTACTACTATCAGTACATCTGTCTTCCCACTACCAACTTGTACTTTTTTACCCAATATGCTCGGTGATGTATTCTATTTCATTATGACTGTTGACTCAAATAGCCTTGATTGGTCTAAAATTTTCGTATAAATATTCATGTATATTAGAGTAAAGCCTGATGACGATCTAATTGAAAACATTTGTTCACTTACATCTGTTGTTCGAATATTCTACAATGGATGGAAGATATGGCTCTTAATAAATATCTTCTGAGTATATTTCATTAATTTACTACTGAGTCGTTTATTTATTAGAAAACTTTATTATTTTAAACTTGATTGAAAACAATACTTTATGCGTACTAACTCTTTTAGGAACCCTATAATTTTTTCTAGATATCACTATACCCTACATATGTCCTTCCTTTATCTATACTTCTGAAAAGTGTAGAACCCAAAAGTTTGTGAACTGAATTCATTATATAATAAAATTATATCATAGTCAAAGAATACCGACATAAAATTAAAATATTATTACAGTATTGGTTATTTCATGCCAATAATTTTACTGTAACAAATACCGAATAATGTATAAATATATTTCTATGTATCAATAATCTTATTAGTTTCAAAGTATTTCTATTATTTCTACTATTGTTAACCATGAATAAATTCTTTCAATAAAACGATATTCTATGATCATGCATGAAATAGAAGAATACGTTATTGTTTACCAGTGCATGACGTTAATATGTACACTCAGTTTTCTTCTAAAAAGAACGGAAATGGATGTCTATATATATACTGGTCGTTGTCTGATTTGACAATGAATACTTTCATCGTTTGTCAGAAGTTTTGTCTTGATATAATTCACTACTAGTCAGTCTATTGTTTTTCAATTGGTTGGCCTTAATTGAAGATTGATCTTGAAAAATAAAAACAACCATTGCTTGATTATCTTGAATAAAAAATCAATCAAGCAATAATTTTCACTGAATATATAGAAATCTACATAATAACGTCATGAATAGATTGTTGATTTTGCTTTCTAAATTGTAGCTACTACAGAAGATGATTGAATATTATTGTGTAGAATGATTCCGAGAGATTATTATGAATTTTTGAATTTAGGCTTAAGAATGCGTTGGCCTATAATAAATATATGTATCTATCTTGTTATGTGTTGTAATGTATTCTATGTGAAACAGATGTTTACGTTATTTATTTCTAAAGTGTCAAACTTGACCGGAATCTCATTTTGGAAAATAAATTCTTATTTATCATAATTATTGATGTTATTTCACAAAGTGAGGCAAAAGTTAACGAGCCGTTTAAAATAGTGATGAATAAGATATGTATTCCAATTATATGTTTCACATAAGGTTATTTCAATTAGCTTTCAAATGCAGTAACATCTTGTGACACAGGATTAGATTGAATTTTTTTACATGACAGAATAAGCCACTGATATATGTCATAATTAGATAATTCTGTTTTACTGACATGAGGATAAAACTGTTATTACGATTCATACAGCAAGATCGCTTGATAAATTTAAACAAGGCAAGAACAACAGGGTTCGGAGAATAAAATGAGTTCATCAGTCTATTTCACGGTTTCTCATTGGCTGCATACTACCTTGAATTAAAGTTATTATTATCATTATTAACAAATGTTTAGCATACTTTAATCTTTGAAGTTTAAATAAATATTCGTAAGGTGACTTGAGTCATGATAATGAGAAGAATAGGTGTACAAAGTGTATGAATAAAGATAGTCAAAACTGATGTGCTCTTATATGTTGGAATGTAATAATTCAGAGGTTATGTAAAGGTAATGACATAAAATAATAATGACATGAAAAATGAACAAACATGTGAACATCAATCGGATTATCTAAGAGATGAGTATCAGATGACGAAAGAATAGTTGAAATAAGGGGTTGGGAACAGGGTTGAAAAAAGATAAAAACTAATAAGGGTTATTAGATAAACATACAATCACTTAGGCAGGGGAAGGCGACTAAGACTTTCCTTCTGTATGCATAGTTTAGTTCGGAAACGATTAATAGCGATTGCTACTGCCAAACGAAGTAAAACTGACGTTGTTTTGCTCATGAATTATTTTAAATCCATTGCCTAAATTGACCGCATGCCAGACAGCTTTTTGATAATGGGTGGTAAACAGTAAATAGTCAGCTGAAAATACTGTCACGTGAATACACAAAGTGTTACGATGATTCTGTTAAGTAAAATTACGTAGCCAAATGTCAGAAACATCGTCGTGATAAGCATTCATCCTGATTATCGAAATTATATATATATATATATATTTACAAAGATGATGAGTAAAGTTGAGGGGACGTCCAGAGTCATTCAGGCACATCAATTAATCTTTAAGTTACAGGTAGAATCTTGCACTTGATGAGCTAAGTGACTGACCTGCTGATATTGCTCATTTTATATTGAATCACCAAAATTTTGTGTTGAACTGCCATGTGAGTACACTATATTAGGTAGAGTGTTAATTTGTCTCAAAATTCGCTAATTACATGCGAATTTCCAGCTGCTATTTAAGAAAGCGAAAGGATTCAATGCAATTAATAAAGCATAACTTAGTTGTCACTTTGAACTTTGGTGTATGAATTAAGCTAGTTTTTAACTTCAGTCATTATTATTGTAATGGATAACTGTTTTATTGATTACGAATATCTTAGCCGATCAAATATGCATACTCTTTTATATAGATTATATTTCCCAAATCGTTAGTTTGCCACTGAATTTAGTCGGTAGGTCATTGTTCTAATTAAAATCCGCTTAAGTCATAAGTTCGGAATCCAGTTAGCAGTTTTCGCAGCTTCAAGACTGCCTCACTATCGCTACTAACACTATCCAGAATCCAACTGTCCACATACTGAATAATGTTATTGTTTTTAGACCAAAAGTTTCACATAAATCCTCAAATGTCATAAAAATCCTAGCTTTCAGAATCTTACTTACTTACTACTTACGCCTGATGCCTCTCGTGGAGCAGCATAGGCCACCCCTCAGCATTCTCCAGGATCTTACCAAACTAATTATTCACACCTACAACCAGAAAGTGAATGGAATGTTATTTCACCTTTCTATGAGTAAACGTTTGGTGGAATATATCATTATCTTTAAGGCTTCTGAAGCTTTTCGGACAATCAAGTTGAAATATTCTCAACTGTATGAATAACTTACATTACATCAGTAAAAAAGATGCATCCCTTTCTTGCTATCGTTGTTCATATGATGTTTATAAATATCTGTTTTAACAAGAATAATGATTATAAAATTACACGTAATAGTGTAATAATAACAATAATGAAATTATCAAGTATATAATACCTTTAGGATTTATCTTGTGTCCTTCCTTATAATTCGAGAATCTTTAATGAACTTACCATCACATTCCACTTGAAGTAAAATATAATGTCATTTCTTATTATATACAAAAACCAAGTCATTCTATGTATCTCTCACAAAGTTTTACCTTTTTTTCTCCATTCTTTTGTTGAAAAACACTCGGAAAGATTAGACTAAACATACATTCGTTCATTCATCCATGTTTTATTTACCCCAAACATTTACGTTAGATTTAACTAAATTTTAGCATAATTTATAAACTATCTTTTTGATGGAGTTTTGTTCTCTCAGCAAACCATCCAGCTCAGAGAACAAAACTATATCAAAATCACCCACCTGAGTTACAAATCTTCTCCACCATCCCAAAACTATCTTTATTACATCACAGATATAAACATAAATGATTTAAAATACATTCCTATTTATTTGGACTCAATTACAACACAATATAATAGTAATCCTAAAAAGTGAATATGATATTATGTAATCTAGATAAAACCAATAGACATCTATAGAAATAAACATTTATTAATGAACTAATACTGTTATTCCCTTTAATCATATATACCCCAGCTAAATTTAGTGTAAATATTATCTTGAATATGATTAACAAACACTCTTTTATGGATCATAAATTATTATTAATGTAATATGATCTTTTTCTTTGATCATTGAAATATGATCATAATTATCCTTTACTTATATATACATGGTGTAATTGTTTATTTTATAAGTGCATGATTATTTGTAGTCATAAAACCAAAAAAATTTTTGACACTAAAAATTTGTATCCAACTAAATGGTCTTGGTTAAAAATATAAAAAGAAAAGAAAAAAAACGACGATCGATATATTAAATGTGAATAAATTCATATTCATTCAAAGTATTTATATTTCTTGATGTATATTAATACGACAGAATTCACTTGGTGTTGTATACTTGTATCTTC
>NC_031495.1:58163538-58216385 GCF_000237925.1 Schistosoma mansoni
CTTGGTGTTGTATACTTGTATCTTCCCATTAGGACTCAGTAGTTAAGTGGATAACGCGATGGCGTTTGAAACGAACGGTAATGGATTCGAGTCCCAGAGTGAACATCAACTCTGAGATGCAGGTACATCCAGCTGACGAGTCTCAAAGAGAATGAAACACGAGTCTTGGATTCCACTGCCAGCCACTATCCATCTTTACTTATAAAGCTCGTAACTTCAGGCAATATCGAGGCAGTCCGCATAGGATGCACATGTGCCAGCAAGAGACTGATCAATTGCAGTCCTTAATAACAATGGGAAGATACAAGTATACAACACCAAGTGAATATAACTTCACCCCATTGCACAAGCAGGTGGCTATCAGGACTCAGTAGCTAAGTGGACAATGCGATGGCGTTTGAAGTGAACGGTACTGGGTCCGAGTCCCAGAGTGGACATCAACTCTGGGATGCAAGTAAATCCAACTGATGAGCCCTAAATAGGACGAAATGCGCATGCTGGATTCCACTGCTAGACACTATCCATCAATACGACACAATGTTATTTGTTGAACAGATTATCTAGATGTTGTATATTTAACTTATTCACAGATATTATTAATTATAGTTTAGATTCATAACGTACGACAAATACGTCTTACGGACCAACGATAAACGCATCAACACTTTAAGAGTTATGAAGTAAGAAAATGAACGATAGTAATTTCAAATAAAAAGAATAATGAATATATGCCAAAAGTATAGGTTTTATGATGAATTAAAATAGACTAAAAAATGAAATTAAGGAGCATTGAACAGCCATTTTATCCCAATTCCTGGAACTCGTAAGTTAAATATATTCTGAACTCTAAATCGCATCATATCCAATAATTTCAGATATTTTGACCTTTTTAGTATAAAATACATCCAGAGTTGAAATGTTTTACCTGATTTCTCAAATTTCAGTTCATTTTCGAGATATAATTAGCGTCATATAATTTTAAAAAAATATATATATATAATTAAATGAAGCATATGTAACAATAGTCTGATGATATGTGGTCAGGGTACGACAGAATTTTAGTGACATCACAATAAATTAAACAGACCAACTTGTAATGAGCTTATTTGTTCTTATTGATCTCATCTTTGTTCACAGTCAATTTTAATTCTCACATAGTAGACTTAGCCTAATGTTGTGGATTGAGATATCAACCGAACTAAAGTGTGGATTTTATGGTTGTTTAGTAGTTCTTAAACATTCAGTGTCATATTGAAATTATTGCTATTTTAATATTAGGCATAAGAATCAAATACTTTTTACCACTTACGTACATCTACATGTCATTATGAATAAATCTTTCTTTGATACAATCATCTATTGAATAATGTAAACGTTGTTTAACATTGAAACTATTTTACTTTAAATTCACTTAGTATTACTTGTTTGAATCTTCCCATTGATGTTTAGGACTGCAACTGGTCAGTCTCTAACTAGCATATGTGCATACTGTGAGTATTGTCTCGATTTAGCCTTAATTCACAAGCGTTGTAAGCAAAGATGGATAGTGGCTAGCAGTGGAATCCGAGACGCGCGTTTCGTCCTATTTGGGACTCGTCAGCTGGATATACCTGCATCTCAGAGTTGATGTTCACTCTGGGACTCGAACCTTTCGCTTCAAACGCCATCGCGTTATCCATTCAGCTACTGAGTCCTGATAGTCCTGACATTTTACTTTAATTAAAATCTATGTTCGAATAAACAATTCTTCATCTTAATTCTCAATATAAAACTATTGAAGTGTTCTTGAAAAATACTTAAAAATTCTCGTCTTGATTTTATCCACAAACACAGCTAGATAAAGATGATTCACTATGGAAATTTGATAAAAAAAAAAACCCAACTTAATTAATCATCCGAAAGTATTGAAGAAGAATAATTAAATACTGATAAAATTAATGAAAATATTAACTGACATGCATTATTAGACAAAAATATATATTCAATCATCAAAACAATGTATAAGGCATTAAGATTTATAGTGATTAAAAAAAATACATAGGTCACTTTGTATTCTAGCAGTTTTATCAAGGGCTTTCAAGTTATCAATAAAAACTCAAATTGATTGACAGTAACTTGTAGAAATCATATTCAAAATAAACTATGTTACCTTTAATTAAAATGTAAACGAAGTATTGTTTCAATAGTGATGCTTACTTTAAGATGAATTACAAACATTCGTTAGTTTTTTTTAGAACGAAGCTTTTTTTATGTGCCAATCAATCTATAGGACATTAAGGTTAATCATTCAGGAGGCTTTTCATTTTAGATGATTATATTCATAAAAGATTATTATGTTTCCAAGCCTGAGAGGTTATATGCATGATAACGGTAGTGTCAAAATTTAGCCGTGTTTCTGAAGAATGTAATCGGCTATAGTACAAAACATTTCTTCCATAAGTGTTATTTTAAAGACGATCATTATCATTTCGAAAAAAAAACGCTTTTTTCCATATAATGTGTTTTGATACTTGGTATTACCTTAAAATTGTAGGTAGTATTCTGTTGATTGAAAATATCTCATTATATACTTGAACAATATTATCAAATCCTAGTTCTGCACAGTTAATCCATTCATTTCGGAGCACATGATAGTTATTAATCATCCAATATGGCTACAAGTATTTTTAGTCATTACACATTTTGCTAGACAAAGCCGAAGAATATATATTTATGTTACAGAGCTGACTGAAATATAATTATGCTTAAGATCTTTAGTGGGTGATAACGAATGTCCCTAAGTAAAAGAATAAAATATCAACTAGTATCATACTAAGTTTGGAAAGTGGATTCTCTTGGATCATCTGAATATGATGCATTCCACCGATTAAACATATGGATCAGTGTATCCATATTATTATCAACTGATACAAGTTCGTTGATAGCAGACTAATACTTACAATTGGGGTTTATGAGAACCAAACAACCCTAATTTATTGCACTTGCTTAAAGATTATATTTCTACTAATGTTTATTAAAGTAAAAACATAATGATAAAAATGTTTTACTTAAGATGTGCATGAGATTTTAGATATTTTCAATCCAAAAATACCAGCTAATTCATGAATTCCGACTACTGAAGATTTCCGATAAATTATTGTCGAACTGTTTAATAACGAATCTAATGTTTTCTTAGTAAAGACTTTTGTAATCATTTACATGATTATAATCAAACTCTATGTAAATAGATTAGAAGGCAATGATTGAGTGAAGAATAAGAATAACAGGATAATATGAAGTTTCATATTATTCCTTGTAGTTTGTTTTTTTCAAGTTGTAGAGCTTACCAATAACTGTTCCAGTCTACTGATACATAGACTCATTGAAATTTCTTAACAGTTTGACTCGTAGTTTACTTTAAAACTTCCGGATACTGATTTTCTTTGACCCATTAAACTAAAGTTGCCGATTGGTGTATAAAAAAGGTATATGTATAGCCAATTATGTTATATTGCATGGTTTGAATTGGAATTATCGGAATCTATAATGAAGTTAATATAGTCACCGGGAAGCCCTTTGTTAGTAGTACTTGTTAGCTGCATATACATAAACCTTCAATAAATCCCATGAGTGATTTATATTATTACAAGTAGCTAACTTATTACTTACGATGGTAAAGGGAGAAGTGATTCTGAACACTCTGAAAAGGGTGATGGTTGTTAAGGTCCCATAAATTCGTTGATAATAAATACAAAACAAAAGGCAAGTGAGCTTTCCATTGTTTATTTGTAGCGTTAACTAACCACAACAGTGTGTGAAACTGTCAAACGAATTGATTAACTAAACATGTGGACAATTTAGTAACAAATAAAAAGCATAAAAGATTGATACTTCTAAAAGAAGAATTATCTTGTCAAGGTACATTATTGCTACATCATCTAGTAATCAAAGATTCTACATTGTAATTATTTTGGAATAAGGAATAAAATCCCTATCATATGCTCTTACTATGTTATCCTCTTCTTTTTTCTAGTCAACTCAATTTCACCTCAACTAACTACCTGTTTCCCATGTACTATCAACTCAACCCGCATTATTATTTCTACAAATTATGGTATATTGAGACAAATTGACCAGCATTGTGAACAACCAATAACAAGGTGAGTATTTTGTTGGTAAAATGAAGTAAATTGTTATAAATGATTGAAATTTCACTATTATAGCTTATTTCACATGAATTAATATCTGTTCTGCATCAATGAACAAAACGTAAAACTTAGTAAACCAAATATTTTCTCATCTACTAATAATTCCCACGTGAAATATTTTTTCTCCGGGTAATATGTTTTTTGCTTGGTTTGGATAACATTATTGGACCTAGAGTAAATTATAACTCAATTATTCAGATATTATATGAAACCCTAGCTATACGAAAACTGAAATCCTCTTTATGTTTTCAAACATGGTTTATTCATACCCTTAATCTACTCTGGTAATACTGGTTTATTGTTTAGCGTGGATTTTGCATTATTTTCAACCATCTCTACCTTGTTATTATCTTTGTTTCCTTATATCTTCTGATTTGTATAGATGACGTATTATTTCTGCACAGCATAATGTCTTAACAAATGTATGTGTGATCGGAATGTCTGGATTGTATTATGCAAACAAATCATATAGTTCCAAAGAGTTTCTTGATTTTGTTTCTTTCAAGATTGAAAACTCGTAACACTAAAATGGAGAATAATTGAGAATATCCACCGATATCAAAATCGGTTTACTTATATTAGATTCTCTAAGATAATTTTAAAAACTACGTATGGTTAGTATGCCTGAAAGTGATTCTGTGGAGAAGCATTTACTGGATGATTTTCAACAGGTTTTTGGATTTCTGTTAGATCATAACGTAAAACTTGTTAGCCTAACGCATTAGCGGTTATGCATTTGCGTCTGTACTGTTGCTACTTATAAAGTGATTGTTATCCCGATTCAAAATGTTGCATCCCGCTCTATAGCCAAAACCTGAATATGTAGACAATATTGAGAGATTTATTCCAAAAGTATCTATTTCACCAAAAACTGATCAATTCAAAGCTGTAAATCAATAACTGGAAATTACAAACTCTTAAAATATAGCTTTTTATCGATTTGTGTATTATAAGCAGTATTAATGGATTACTTCAGCTATTTCCTTCGTTATTAGCACAGATGAATGGTGGCTAACAGTGAAATCTAAGATACTAGTTTCGTCCAATTTGGGACTCGTCAGCTGAGTGTATCTACATCCCCGAGTAACTGTTCACTACGTCCCTGGATTCCATTGCTAGCTACCATCATCTCAGCTCATAATGTTTATGATTTAATGTAATATCGATGCAATCTGTACAGAGTGCACATATACACATATGTCCTAAACATCAATCAGAAGATTTAAATAAACAATAAAAAATGGATTATTTCATTCGTTGTTTCATGATGCATGATTCGTGAAAACATATTGACTAATTTTCAAGTTATATACGGTCAAAGCGATCTAATACTCGACATTTATTTTTTTAAAAGTTAAAACCATGAGTCTGTTTCACTTAGACCACTATTGATAACCTGGAAGCACTGGACGCCCGTTTCGTTCTAGTGCGGGACGCCTCAGCAGTGTGCATCCACGGTTGATTCGTGATTTCATCTACGAAAATACTACAATCTCCACAAATCCCCATACTGACATATATTTTTACCCCATTTGTAACATTTTTCTTCTCTAGTTTTACAAAACAATGTTTAAATATAACTTCTCCGAATGAAATTATATTCAGTCAGCTGATGACTGACGTATATTCGATATGAACGCACCTTATAATTTAATATTATTACTGAGAAAACAGACTTTGTTTTCAAAATATCTAAGCAAATGATGTTCCACATAAATTAGGACTATGATTTACTAGTTATAAAATGTCAAAAGTTGATAACAAGTATCAATTTCATTTACATAGACTCTTACTGAATTTTTCAATATGGAATGCATGATTAAGATTTGTAGTTGGCTATCCATCGTTTGTATAAACTCTCGCTTGAATTTAATTATCTGTCTTTAATTTTACAAATATAAACTTTCTTTCCTATATGTATCCCTTTACGGGTGTCAATTGTTGTTTGGATTGTTTGTTGTTGATGAAGTTTTCTACGATTTTTCTATGATTTTCCGTTTGAATTTGAACATATGACACGATTGTATTTTTATTAAATAAACAGTATAAGTCATATTTCAGAAGAGCCAATTTTTTTCCAATTGTAGCTTTATATAATTACTGATGATGAATATTTAAAAGTAAAATAATCTAATCACTATTGTAGTGTGGTCTACTTACATCCATATAAGTAGTATATGGCGATAGTCAGACATAGGATGTATTTTGTCAGAAGACCGATAAGGAAAGAACTGAAATGAAGCGCAATCGGTAGGAAAATGCATGAACAACGGAGTTAGAGAAGATGAACTGATATTCACAGAAGAAACAGTGAAGATTGAGACAATTGATGGTTATTTTGCAAAAATAACTGTTTGTTGTATGGTTATCAGAATTTAGTGAGATAGTCTGTATTTTTGGTGCTTAAATACATTTGATTGTCCCCACCCGTGTTCTGTTCACTACGCTATATACTTTTCGTTTTAGTCTTCATAAGTTTCAATCATTTGAATAAACATGATAATACATTTCAATAAAATGTTAACAAGAGCTAATGATAATTAAAATAGACAGTCAAATTGATTTTTATTGTTTCATCAGGTAACAGTTACTATACTCATTTCTTAATCCAAAATCTGATGTATTTATCACGTATTTTTATGTAAATAAGTTTAAACTTTACATGAAAACATTTAATAACTCAAAGTATTCAAAAGTTGTAACATTGTATTCGTTAAGTTAAAAGTGAACGTTCTCACTCTTTTGAAATACATCTTTAAAATATGTACAGTAATAGTTTGATTCATAGACAACTAAAATAGAATAAGCACAGATGGATCGTGGCTAGTAGTGGAATCCAGGATGTGCGTTTCATCATAATTGGGACTCGTCAACTGGACGAAACGCTCTTCCTAGATCCCACTGCCAACCAACATTATCTCAGCTTATAATGCTTGTGACTTAAGGCAATATCGAGGCAGCCCATATAGGATGCGCATATACCAATAAGAGACTGATCAATTGCAGTCTTAAATATCAATGCGAAGATTCAAACAAACAGTACAAAATGTATTATAATAGAATAAATTTTTAGGGAAAACATAAGCAATGACTTTCATATGTTTCATAGTCCAAAGGGATAGTATTATATATTTGCATCACATCAATTATTATTTTGCACTATCACGATGATACGAAGTTGGAATGAACAGAATCAGTTTATTCAACGTCCAATTACAACTTATTTTTGATATTGTTGATGGTTTTAGCCACAATAATTCATGCGTAAAGCAATAATATGATATTTAACAATAATAAAATAGCTTTCACATCAAATATTTAACATAACACTATCGCTTCATATCATTATGTTCACACCTTGAATACATAGTGATTCAGAGTATGAGTTCCATTGTAGCGACTGACTTATGACATTTTTTACCATTTATATAATGCGATGTTTCCTAGTCACCAGCAACCACTTAATACTTGTAATCAGCAGTCATTTCACACTGATGCAAGGTTATTTAAAACTATCTCACGTCAGTTTAAACGAACTGCTCAAATACTTGTAAACTTTTGATCTGAATTCACTTAGTATTGTTTGTTTGAATTTTCTCATTGATGTTTAGGACTGCAACTAGTCCGTCTCTAATTGGCATATGTGTATACTGTGCGTATTGCCTCGATATATATCCTTAATTCACAAGCACTATAAGCAAAGATGGATAGTTGTAATGCTAGCATCAATGGGAAGATTCAAACAAACAATACTAAGTGAATTTAAACTTTATCCCATTGCACAAGCAAGTGGCTATCTGGACTCAGTGGCGTTTGAAGCGAAAGATACTGGGTTCGAGTCCCAGAGTGAACATCAACTCTGAGATGCAGGTACATCCAGCTGACGAGTCTCAAATAGGATGAAACGCGCGTCAAACTGGATTCCACTGCTAGCCACTACCCATCTTTGCTTACAATGCTTTTGATCTGAATGTTCTTTAAATAAAGTGTGAATATGATTTTTAAAATGATCATTTAAAATTAGCTTATACAAGGATTATTTAATTTGTTTGGAAGCTTCATGATACATTGTATAGACGTGCACTTGTTTATCTTCTGTACCCACTAAAGATTTCGTCTAGTTTTTAAAAAGTTCATCTCATGTAACATCTTGATAACCCTAAAGTTTCAACATAACAACTTGCAAACGAACTTTCATTGTAAACACCATCTTAAGTAAGTATTAAATAAAATGATACAGTTGGTGATAACCTTGTTGATGCTATCATCATATGTATATTAAAATAATGCAGTGATCAACTATTCAAGTCATGTTATTAGTGAATTTTGCCAGCTCATATGAACAGTATAATAATTTACTCATATTGTATGTTGCCTGACCGTTTTATTTTCATCATATGGGGTCATTTGTAAAATTCTCTTTTTTTCACAGTTGGTGGTCTGTTTAATTACTTGCCCACTGTTAGAGCGTTGTATGCCGTTTGGTTATATTTTACTTGTTCCAATAAATTGTTATGTTTCACGGATATTCACTTGTATACACTTTATAAGGTATTCCAACTTCAACAGCAGAACAAATTTCCTTATGCACGTATACACAAAATTGTAAGAATTTATAACTATAGGATACAGACAAATTTAAAGACTTGATCCTCTCTAGAATAGCGGTAAAACTACCTGTTTAACAGGTTTATATTAGTATTTATAGTCATCATAGCAGATAGAATGAAAGTTTAATGAAATATTGGTGTTAGATACAAAACTATACTATAGTGTGATGTTTATCTCATCCCGATTTGTGAATGCTTTCTTTTACTTAGTCCATTGACCTAAATTGTATTTACTCTTCAGTATTGAAGTTTAACACCTCACTAATCGATACAATAGATTGATTTCACTGACTGAACATCAAGAAACATTGTAATTCTACTTCGGTTACTGCGAAATACTCCAAAAAATACGATATTATAAATGGGAATATATGGTAAGCTTACTAGGTTGTTAAATTACAAAAACACTGAGTCTTTCATATTATTGATAAGAATCAAACACAAGACGTTTCATGCGACTGTAATTGGTAGGAAATAAAAACACCCAATAACATTTAGTTGATTTTTGAAATGAACTTTCAACATATTTGGTTAACATTACATTCTCATTAATGTACCATAAGTTGGTTGAAGGATCTGCATTCTCACAATTTACCTTCTTACTGTTCACAGACAAAAGAACATACTGTTCATAATCATATGTTGATCAAAGTAAAAACATGACATCGACTTATGCAACACAAACGCAATGTCACAAAATTCATCACAACTATGAATAAAACGAAATTTTTTGAACAATTCTTCATATTCCACATAAAAGTATGGCATAGAGAAGTTATCTTATTTTTGATGGAGTTTTGTTCTTTGAGCTAGATGATTTGGTTGTGGAGCTTTCATCGTTATTATGAACGGTATAATCAGCACAAATTTCAAGTGGGAGTGAAGTGTTAGCATTTTTCCACATATGACTCCCATCATTCCTTTAGAATTCGATCTTGATGATGTCATTCAGAAGGATGATGAAGGCTCCACGACCAAACCAGCCAGCTCAGAGAACGAAATTCCATCAAAATCATCCGCCTGAGCTACAAATTTCCACCATCTCAAAGTTATCATTTCAGATTAATATTTAATGAAGAAATGTTTGGTAGTTTCTATCGGTAAATATTAGACCTAATTTGATCATTATATATGCAACGTATAGAAATGATCAGATCGTTAGTTTTTCTTTGTGGAAACATATTTAGATGAAATGAAAAGTTTGTTACAGAAAAGTTTTCTCTTATGATCTATTTATTTTTTACAGCCATGAAGCATTTAAGAAAATTATGAAATCTGTGAATTCATTTGAGGAACAAATAATATCGCTGAGTGATGGAAACTACTTAAAAGCTTCTTTTTATGGCCTTATTCTTGTTAATTGTACGATTTTCACAAAGAATCACTGCATTTCTGATGATTCACTTGAGGTAAGTTTGTTAGAATTAAAACCAAATACGTCCTCTATATGTTGTTATCACATACAAATTATTATTGATTATTACTCAGATTATTATTATGACCTTTGTGTTTGTCACTTTTCTTCATATCTGTTAATTGAACTATTATCTGACCCATAAATTATTTTCTTCCTTACCCCTTGATTAGTAAGTCACCTCATTTGTTATTTACTGTCGAATCAATTTATAATGCAATCTTGTAGACACATATTATCCATATCACTATATATACGAATGTACAGCTTAAGTAAATGATTTCGTCGAAAAGAAAATTTTCTTCGCTGAATTCTCTTTTTCTTATTCAATGACATTATGAGTTATTTTAGTTATCATAGAAATTTTATTTGAATATATGCATCAAAATACTTATGGATTACTACAATATATATTTACCTTTCAGTGATACTTGGAATTTAAAAAAAAGGATTGTCGTTCGTCAAAAATCTAATGATTAATCTTAATGAGATTGGCTTAATTAATATATTGGGTATAGAATAGTGACATAACGTGTTTCATAATGGCTATATAGTGGCCGTCCCCACAGGATGCCCATTTGCCAACCAAGGTAGATCAAATTTCAGAAATAAATATCAACAATCAGAAAATGTAAACCAATTCAAATTGAAATAATGGATGGGGTTGTTAAAGACTAAAATATTTGACAGTACAAAAATAAACGAAACCATAGCCGAATTCTAATTATCAGCCTCCATGCGAAATGTCCTATCTTTGGTCATGTTTGTCAATTCACCGAGCTGTGGCCTACTATAGCTCACGTTTCGCACAGTTGTTGAGTGCTCTACAGCACTATGGAATGAAAAGCTTTATGAGATGTACCACAGTATCCATGGAGTCAAGGACTTTCGTCCGAGTCTAAATCACGTTGAGCTAGACTAGGTAAAGTTAATGGTACGTTTGTTGAAGGCTAAGAGTGACGATCCTATTAGAATCCAGAATTCCGGTCGATATGCACGTATTCAAGAATAATTATTTAAAAAGTGCCTTGTTCACAATGTAATGTCACTCGTGATAACCTTGATTCGCTATCAGTATATTAATGTAATGACGATCTTGGGTCATAATTCACATTTTTATCTGACTTGGAAAAGAACGTAAACGAACATATCATTTAATGATGAACATGATATCCGTGCTTTTTTAAGTACTGATCACAAAATTTCCATCAATCCTGAACTAAAGCAATTGGGACTACCTATCACACAACAATGAATAAACTGAACAATATGACTGGTTTCGCGTAAATGATTATTTATATCATGCATACGGTAATGAAACTTAATTCGTTTTACTCCAATTAGTACAAATGGATAATATAATTCTTCAAAAGAATATGTAAAATCAAGTCTAAACAATACATAATTCGGTTTTCATAATGAAAAACTTTTTGTCGGGTAGTTATTATGCATGTTGGATTATTTTTAGTAAGTCATTAATCATTGAACAATCACCGAAAAAAATCTCTTTGGAACTAATTTTGTTTATCTTTCTTTATTGACTTTCTATTACGTAATTAAATAATTCAGTCAAGAATTGATAGTATTAGTGATCTTTGTCTACAAAAAATATATATTTCAAACAGCTAAATATAAGCAATACAATAATTTGATGGGATTTGATCGATGCTGCTTTGAATAGATGAGTAGCAGTTTGGGAGCTGATATATATATGTATATATATGGTGTTGAAATCATGAACCAACCTAACTTAGATCGCTGCATAATTTTATTGAAATTCAATTATCTTCACAAACTCCTTACCGACACATTGTGTATTTCGCATGCTCACTTTGACTTCATTATCCGTTTGTATCTTTGGAAGACTCAGAAGTTCTTGTTTAATTGTTTTATAAATATTTCAGTGTGATTAAAATGTTTGTATTTTAAAAATAGGCAGTATAAAATCTTCACAGGTTTAAGATGACTCTTTCAGGTATTCTCATTGAAGCAACAGTTGAAATATAAAACTTTTATAATCGCAGTTTTTGATAGCAGTCCATATATGGTAATGTTAACATATCACTCTGTATACAAATAGAATTAGATTATTTTCAAAACAATTTCATCTCTTTTTTTTTGGAAAAGTACACAATTATATAAGCTTTATTATCAAAGACCAAAAGTTGCCCAGAGCAACCGATAGTATTATATTTCATTTGTCAATTATCTTCTAATTGCCGTGTTATGATTGTATATTAACAAGTAACAGTTCTCAAATAAACTTGTGTTGATTAGATATTTTTTAAAAGTTGTCACAAGATTCTGTCATTAGACTAATTAGGAATAAATGTTGAAACAGTGAGTACATTCACTTACCCATAGGAAAATATAAACTTCACAACAATATCCTCAGATTCTATTCAAGTTATATTTTCAGAGAAAAATATCTGACGAAATGACTTTTATAAGTACAAGGAGAAACGTATTACACAAAACATAAGTTTCGTTTATTATTGCCAAATCAATAATATTTACCTTCAAATCATTGTATTTGTCAAATTAGATTTATACTTAACGTAGAAAATAAATAGTATTAGATAAATAAAAGGAAATAAATCCAAGAATTGAGTAATCATGATTGTTTAAATGAAACTATTCTTAAGAAAGGATATTCTATTATGATACTATTCACCTATACACAAAGGTTGATTGACTGAAATCATTCTTTTTTTCATCCTTATGACTGCATAAAATAAATCACCACAACACCGTGATTTAGTTAACTTATATCAAACATTGATAAATCTGTACATATTGAATATAAGTGAATAAAATACATGGTAATTGATAATCATTTTAGAATGAGAATAAGTTATACTACATACGGAATAATGTATATATGTAACAGACTTTTGAATACAATTCTAATTCATTGACTGTATTATGTATATCGAAATGAAGAATAAATTTCCAGGTTTTCCATGGTGGTCTAGCTACAAGTGATTCATGTCCTCAACTATTAAAATTACTATAATATCCACAAAACCCCTTCTGATAATTATCAACATATGCTCAAATGTGACTAGCTCCAAGAGGTATTTCCTGGAGTTCTAGGGAGAAGCAGTGAACAGTGGAGTTCAACCAGGTATATTGTGAGATAGTAACTCACTGAAGATATTGGTGGATGTGTCGCTCAATTTCGTGGATCGGTTGAAGTTAGACATTAACACCGATGGATGCCGACTCAGTGGTCTATCGGGTAAAAATGGTGTTCATTTTGTATTGAGTTATGATTACAGAATCAACATTTAGTCTGATTTCAATTATGATTAGTTGTATTCAATTACAAAATGTAAATTTTTGTGAGAATGTTTAATATTTGTGAGGTTCAATCTTTTAGGGTTTTTTTTCTTTTCATCGCCTTGGTCTCAAAAACTTGTCACTTGACAGTTTATGTTAAGTATGGACTTTCAAAGGTGTATCTTTCAAATGATTACTTTTGTATGAAATGAAGTAATTGTATTAATTAAAAAGTAACTTTACACAAAACGACTACTTCTTTTTGAAGATAATTAGATGATTCCTGTTTAATAATTTAACACCCTTGTGAACAGAATATAGTCCTAAACACTGGCTTTGAAATAAATTCAAATACAAATGTTATAATGTATAATATTGTATTCATATCCTGTAAATTTCTAGCTACTCTTAGTGAAAAAAAATCCATTTTTTATTTTATCCAAGTCTACACAAACATCAATTATTACTTTGGTATTTCATGTTTAATTTCATTGAAAATATAATAATTATTCATTCCAGCATTTATCAGCCATGTTTACCATGATATCATGAAAACACGCTAAAATGTGTACCTAAGATACATCACATTAGCATATTAATACATTATACCATTGAGGCGAATTGTAATCTGTTGTATGCTGTAAGTAGATCAACTATTATTAGTGAGGCGAATGAGAAATTTCCATTCCATTTGATTTATCAGACAATTTGTTCATTCTTCGTAAGTATATATATATACTTGAGTCTGTAGACATCATTTCACAAAGTAAACAATTTTATAATGTACAGTTACATAGTCATCATTGCATGTCTCTTTTTTCATTTATATTTTTAACCGAACGTTAATAAATCTGTATGAAAAAGAATTATACAATAAACATATTATAATTATTAATGGAAATATTTCATTGACTATTGAGCTGACTGACCAAGTTTCAATAAACCAATCTTTGTATAACTAACTTCTTAACTGAACAAGATTAACCAGTTTCATGGTATCAATGACTGTTCTGCTTATTTCGCAAACCATTTTGCGGGCAGTACCATGATTTATTGTCTAACCGATCAGATTTAGGCTTGTAACTCAAAATTCATTCACCTATATGGATAAATATAATTCTGACATTATAACTTATGTCAATCCGGGATAAAGACTTTTACACTAATTTTTAACCCCTAACTTCCAACATTAACTATGAATTCTCATTCCTCACATTGATTCATAACTCTATTTTGACCGTACTAAGTGGTTGATATCTTTCAAGTACATTTTAATATCACTCAAGTATTGTCCATAAATCATTGTCTCGGACATATGAATTTACATAGTCTCAAATATTTAAAACATTTGCACCAGTGAACCTATACACAATTAGATTTTCAAAAACGTTTTCAGAACAATATTTTCATATGTCATAATAGGCAATTTGCCAAACCAAACTAAGAGCTGGATCATTTTCGAATAACGATTCATTAAAAAAGAGTGGGCATATAATTTTATTCAATTCTTTACCTTTAAACGCCAAATAGGGGCTTTTACAAGTATGTGATATTTTGTAATCAGTCCATCTTTCAAGAAACATTAACTTAATAAATTTAGACTTTCAGTTATTCGTTTTTCTGTACCTACCCTGTTTAGTTTAATACAGACAATGAATTATAATCTAATCATCACAGACTTATATGATATCTCAGATACTTTTCATGATAGATTAAAATAATTGTTCACACATATTATTTCACTACGTCATCATGTTGTAATTGCAAAAACCAAAAAAAAAATAGATAAAAATAAATAAATAATTTTCCCACAAAAAAACAATAAATTTTTTATTTGTATCATAACAACTAAAACATCCATTTATTTTTCATTGTCATACGGGTTATTTATTAATGGTGACAATGTATAAAACACCAAAATAAAATTATACTTAACTATTAATATATTTTAATTTGTCAAAATCATTCACATGATAAACTATTCTAAATAATGTTATATTGTTAATTGTGTTTTATTTTATTCTTCCGCTATCATCTATCAACAATGTCAAATTGATGTTTAGGACTACAATTGATCAGTCTCTCTTTTATTAGCCATATGTGCATACTGTACGTATTGCCTCGATATATATCTTTAATTCGTAAGCATTATAAGCAAAGATGGATATTGGCTAGCAATGAAATCCAGTTTGATGCGCGTTTCGTCCTATTTGGGACTCGTCAGCTGGATGTACTTGCATCTCAGAGTTTATGTTCACTCTGGGACTCGAACCCAGTACCCTTCGCTTCAAACGCCATCGCGTTATCTACTCAGCTACTGAGTCCTGATAGTCACTTGCTTGTGCAATGGAGTGAAGTTTAAATTCACTTAGTATTGTTTGTTTAAATCTTCTCATTGATGTTTAGGACTACAATTGATCAGTCTCTCTCTTATTGGTCATATGTGCACACTGTGCGTATTGACTCGATATATATCCTTAATTCATAAGCAAAGTTGGATAGTGACTAGCTATGGAATGTCAAATTTTATAGACTTAAGAATTTGTCTATTACTTTTCATTTGATTTCAATGAATAAGAATAAGAATAATAATCATATACCAATAACAGGAAGTATTAGTCACATTTGATGTGAGAAAACATTATATATAAGATTAAATAATTATTAAGGTAAGAATAAATTCATTTAGATTACTTTTACTAAATAAATGTCATATTATGTATGGTTATATTCTTTTAAAAAAGTTATTTATCATTGTCGCTATTTTGACAATGATTAACGTAGCATAATAGAACTTATACAATGAAGGATTGGTAGTGAGTCATATTGTTTATTTGTTATTCGATTATACTAAGATATATGAGTAGAATTCTTTACTATAACCAAATTATTTCAAATGAAATATTTGGATGTAATGTCACTTGATTGAAGATAGTTAATAAAATACATCATGACTATATTATGTGTTGCTTGGCATTAGTTCATAACCATAAGAGAACTAATGACTAAAGTGAGGTGTAAACCAATTTCATATCACATTTTTAATCATAAAAGAAATTAAACGACTGCTCACATTTACGAATTGAACATCAAATTCCTAAAGTTAAGTTTATAATTAACATTTTCCACAAAAGCTTTGTGCAATTTTCTAAAAAAAACATGATATGTTTGAAGCTATTACGAGTTCACCTTACGGAAAGAAGGTCAATGACAGGGTGACACGATAGGCTATTTTAATCCGTTGTCCCTTGTCCTATTTACTAGATCAAGAATTCTGGATGAGGCATAGAGAATGTATTCTACAAGCATCCAGAAAATACGAGGTCGCCAAGCACACAAATCAAGCTTATTTATACAACCATAGAAAAGCCTTCGGGAGAGCCACAAAATGGAGTACTAAAAAAAACCCATCAACCAATGATAGTCAAGGATTTCCGAGTGGGAAATGTAAACTGTAGGTCAACTAAGCGTCTCTTGGTTCGAAAACATTAAATTCAAATTTTCTAACAAAATTACAAAATTAGGACCTTTGTCAAGTGTGTTCTGAGGATCTAACGTCTTCAACAAAACAGATTACAGATGATTGTTAACATTTAAAAAACCTCAATTTAAAACCTCTTGTTGGTGATTAATTATTTGCTAATATTGATTAAAGTTAGTTTCGAAGTTTAATCTTCTAGTTTACTGATCAAGGTGTTAGTAAAAGTTGACAGTAATTCATCTGAGTAAAGACTAGTAAACAATATTTGCCATACACTTACGTAATATTATGCAGATTTCTTTTATTCAACTAATTACGGAGCATTAGTATAAGCTTGTTTAAAGTTCATATCTCACTGGTTAGCAAAATATACTTCAATGTTTGATGTTTATCATTATGTCTAAATAAAAGTGTGAACCGCTATGATCAATATAGTTGTGAAAATATTTTTCCTGGTACATTATACATTAACTCTTTTTGTATAGGATGTGTTACAAAAATGTTTTCTATTAAAATCATTAAGCTTCGTTAACTAACCGTGTTTCTTATCGTAAGCTAGAATTTCGTCTGTATTAAATATTGTTCACATTACCCTAATAGAAATGATCATAGAAATTTATTCATTACCATTTTACACGGCTAAAAAGTCACTTTGAGTAAACATATATGTTTACTAAACAGCTAAAAAAAAGATTCATCTCATACTCATTTTGAACCTGTCTCTAGAACTAGGGATGTTCCTTTTTATGTATTTTTGAGTTGCTCACTATTATCCAATTGAATAGTGTTTTTTTTGTATAACAACTTAATTTAAAGGAGATGACCATATTGACTGAAATATGTTACAATGAAATTCGTTTAAGTCTTGTTTAGATGAAATATATTCTAATTCAGGTTAAACACGCAAGTTTGGTAAATGAGTCATAGTTCCTTAAAATGACTGATAAATGATTTATTCTATAAAACAATTATCAATAGGAATTAGTTTATTAAATGAAGACTAAGGATTTTTTTTAGTAACGTTAAAGATAGTAGTATAACTTGATTTAAAATTATTTTAGAGAAATCCATTCGAAAGCGATCTGGATGACTAGATCACAACCATTTTCTCTGTAACGTTATCTTGACAATTACATATGTGTATATCATATTTCGATTTATTAGAATAACCATATTAGGAATATGTTTTGATTAGTTAATTTCAATACTGTTTACTTAGTTCTTAAGTAACTTAATTGATAAATAGGTGGGTTTATTTATCTAGTTATTAAAAACAAAACACTTTTGTGTCGTTTAACTAAGGTTATGCCCACGTTATTTTGTTGTGTGAATTGTTTTCCAGTTACGTACGTTGTAAAGAGTTGTCATGTATTAAGCTAAATTGTATGTATTTTCGCTGTTTTCAAGTACGGTTCTATCTCATCTCTCACATACAGTAGACGCTATGCGATTTTGAACACACAAAAATAATTTTGCTAAAAAGCGATTATAAATGCTTTGATCTTTTCTCCTGACCAACGAAACTTAATAAATGACTAATGCTGGCTCAGTGATCTCAAGTCTGAACACTGATTGCAATACAGAAAATCCTGGATTCAATCTCTGACCAGGTCTTAGGTACATACTGCTAAAGAACCCCATAGTTGAATGAAGCATATATGATGGGCTTCTTAGTTTTCAATAGTTATTTAAGTCAGTTAAGTTTGCGATTTCAGCAACATTCAACAAACTCTTTTGACCTCGGAACTGATAATTTTGCTAACTTTTCCATATCCTGTGTTTGCTTATTTTTTATTCTGTTAGTGTCGCACATATACTTCAGTATCTGAACATTTGAGTAATTTTTATTATATACATCTAGCAGAATCTAATGTTTGTTATTTAACTGTTTGTCTGTTCAAGTTTTGAGCTACGTCGTATACCTAAAATTCCATCCACATATTTTAAGTTTTAATTATTCTTATGCTTATTATCATGTAATTCGTTTAAAGATCCCAATCATATTAAAAGAATAATATTTGAACGAAGAATGTTCTTTTCGATAAATTCTTTTCAGGTTCTACAATTATATATCCAAATTAATAATCCGATAAAATGGCCAGGTTAAAGGCAAAGTACATCGTTTAAAGCATATAAATTTAGGATTGTCAAACCAAATAGAATAAAATTGTTAATGTCGATATGACTCATATAGAATGTTAACTTAAACCTGTATATATGTTAAGTGAAAATTGAAGATCTGTGATCACAATAAATATGGGTCCCTTGGCCAACCATAAGGCCAACTAATCAATAGTAATCTTAGCTATTGGATGACCTAATTTGACTATGTACTTACGACCTTCCGTATTCAAATATAATAGTCTCTCTTATCTTTATTCACAAATCTTTGTATTATTATTATTGGTTAAACATCATTATTAATCTCCCCTATACATGATTCATTCACTTCGCATTCATCTCTCCTTATTACGTCTTACTAATTTTTCACACAATTTAGTCTTCCACTCGATCGAATTGTAATTGCACTATCGTATATCTCACCCTATCATGTTATTATCAATTTATGGTTTTTATCATGTTCAGTTCAGTAATCTATCTCACCCTTACCATTGACTCATAAAATGACTTGAATGGTTTAATAATTTTCATATATACACATGAATGCTACCATTTATCAAGGAAAATAATGTTATACATTTTTATGAGTTGTTCCAGCAGGGATTCTTAATATTTTAAAATTTTCTTTGCATCCGATCTGGAATATAAAATAAACTGATTTTCAGTGTTGCAATGAGATTGAGATATAACACATTAGTGTCACAGAAATCATAATGTATTATGACTTCTATGATTTGTGTATAACCCAAATATTCTGTATATACGTTTTATTTTCTATTCAATCTCCACTGTTGATAATTTTATTCCACTAATAAAAAAATATCAGTACAAAATAATATTTACTTTGTATAGTTGAAAGCATGAGTCAATTGAAGCTAGACCACCATGGAAAAACCTGGAAGCACTGGACGACCGTTTCGTCCTATTAAGGAACTCCTCAGCAGTGCGCATCCACGATCCCGCCTCACGAGATTCGAACCCAGGACCTACTAGTCTCGCTCCAGAGCACTTACCCGATAGACCACTGAGCCGGCATCCAACGGTGTTAATGTCTAACTTCAACCAATCCACGAAGTTGAGCAACCGCTCACCAATTGTCTTCAGTGAGTTCCTATCTCACAACAGACTTGGTTTGTACTCCACTGGTAACTGCTTCTCACTAGAACTCCAGGAATTATCTCTTGTAGAAAACAAATCAAGTGTTGCCAGCTAGTAAACCATTGCATAAATTTAACGATAAATAAATAAAAAAATTAAAGGTATAAAATGAATACTGAATCAGTGTAACTTCTCAAATCATATAGTAGTAGTACCAGACTATAGAAACTTCATTATATCCCTTTGTTACCCTTATTCATCTCTCAATATTTCAAAGACTGAAAACTCGTTATTAAGTCCATAGCATGTTCAATACTGGCTGAACATAAGTCAAACGTATAATCTTCGCCGAGTATTTCAAAATGAAACACTACTGAGAAAACTGATCTCCAGTATATTATATAACAAAATACTAAAACAAGCTTCCTTCTTAATTAATCGATGATGATTTAAAATGATAAAAGTTAATATGGTCGACATAAAATGAAGTTGAAATAGGAAGGTGCATTTCATGTGACACTTTGTTTTATTTTCTCTACACACTATCTAATTTAGAATACATAGAAATTCTATTCTCTTCCTAAATAGCATTTACATTTAATATAAGCATTTGATATGTTTACTTTATTCTCTGTGAAAATCTTTATGTAAACAATTGTTTCTGATATCAGTTTAGTTTATTTGTTGAGAAATTAGGTCGTAAAAATGTCTGTTGTCCTATAGTTTATGTATATGTATATATACATGAAATGCGCTACGTAAAGTGATATTCTAGTCAACCTGTACTTAAATTCAGAAAACGTTAAACGTTTTTATTCCCTAAGTGAATTGCATTCCCTTATGCTAAATTTCTAAATTGAAGACTTTCAATATTATTTCAAATAAGTCCTTGTCTTTGTAATTGTATAACATCTTACCACTATACAGTCTAACATTTAATTAATTTATTTCTTTAAGCATAATATAACTTGAAACAAAATTTTGGATGTTATTTGTCTCTGGGTGACATTATTTTGGGTTACCATAGAAAATCAATATGCTCTGAACAAGTGTTTTATTCAGATATCCAATTTCTAAGAATATTTACGTTTTAAAAAACAAAAAAACTTCCACTATTTCGTTGAAAGATGAAAACAAACAAATCATTTACTAACAACTTATATACTTGATAATGAACTGACGTAAGAAAATAAATTTTTATTAGGAACTATCTGATTGCCAAAAGTGAATAGTAATTTACAACAGCTAACCACTTAAAAGAAAACATTATTAAGTCGTCTAATCATTAATAGTAGTCAGAGTATATTTTATGTGATATCAACTAATAGAATGCAATAGACAAGTAACCTTAGATTATTTTTTTTGCTCATTATTCATTAATAAGATGTATCGGCAATAATTTAGGCAATGATTCATACCAAAAAACTTGAATCACACTAAAATTTATTTTATGTTCTAACCAGTCATTTAAAAAGACTACAATTTTGTTAGACAACTTAATACTCCCATGTAAATTCAATGATCTAATAAACTTTTTTGACAGCCGAATAAATAATTAGTTCTTACAGAATATGTCTAGTTGCCTGTTGCTTTTAGACAAATTAAACACTGATTTTATAAATTTAAGTGTGTTGATTAATCAAAAAGTATGAATTTTTAGTTGAAAAAAAATTTATTACTATGTAATTCAGTGCTGGTTTTTGCATAATTATGATGCCCCATAGTGTGATATAAATTTTCACATGGATACAATGATTATATACCAGGGGTTACTAATGAAATCAAATTTAAATATCCTCAGAGATGAATATATACTACTGAATAACAATATAATCTCGATAACAGGATTGTATATAATCGTACGGAAATTCAGGAATTAAAGCTTTATCACTTCTTTTCATTGATTAGCAGAAAATAAATTACTTCCTCATTTAATTGGAACAATGGAAAATATCATTATTTTTTAGAGGATAATTAATAACCTATTTCTAATGAGAATTCACAATGTAAAATGTGCTTATATATCTCTAGCAACATCTCTTCCCTTACAGTAAATAATACTAGTTTATTATTATCATTTCATGTTGCTTATAGGTTGAATTCTTTATGGCAAGACTATAACTTATGGACGAAGCAATCAGATTAAGGGTAACAGGTTTTGAATTTCGGCGCGAAATCCTTTATCCATTTGGCTAAACAGAGTCTTGACAATTTAGCTGATGTAAATTAGTGATGAAAGCCCTAAATCTAATCCCTATCGCTAACCATCAATTGTAAATGACAATCCTTATCCTTCATACAGGTTTAAAACCTTCATTTAGCCCTAGTCAGTAGGTGAACATTCTCAGAGCCACTTTAGCGTCGCTCAAAGGTCGTTCATTAATTACACTATCACCTTCTTTATTAAATTTATTCCGTGCGATTTAGAGAGATTTAGTTTGAAAGCTTTAAAAGAAAATTCTTTTGAGATGCAACTGTCCATACCGAAAATACTATAAATGTAGCCTATAATGTTCAATATCTATAGGGAATTAAATAAGGTTGAATAAGTATTCTATGTGAAGTCATGAATTATATATCTAAGCGAAAACCACTGTCCAGTATTCCCGTGATTTTTAATGATTTTTGTCAGACTGCAGAGCATTATTTAGACAAAATAAAATAGTCCCTTAAAATTATAGTGAATTCAATTGATATAGACGCTTTAACTCCGTAATTCACTCCAATTATCGCCAATTTTGTTTACTCAAATTAGTTAGGTTTTTTCTGCCCGTATTTATTTCTTTCTGTAAATTATTCAACTTTTTCACGTCGCAAAGTGTTTAGTACATTAAAGTAGTGCATACTAATATGACGAGTTGACTGTTTCTATGCAGCTAATCTAAAGCATATGAACAACGGTTCAGGATCATAACAATTCAACTGACAAACGCATATGTTTTGGCGGAATTTCGCTTTCTGAGCTGAGACGAAACTCCACCAAAATCATCCACCTAGGCTGCGAATCTTCCCCATCATCTCTAAAATCGTGTTTTTTAATTAAATTGATTACAGAACTATAGAATATCACATATCAAAGAAAAAGTACAAACAATCCTTCTTACAAGTATCAACAGCGACAGCATATAAACATGTGAGGTGCAATATTTATAAGACTCAGTTTGATGCAGAACAATCTATACAACAGTAACTATAGATTATTACTTGTATACGTTAGCAGCTATTAAATCTATATTCTTATGATCTGAAACTGATTAACCTTTTATCAGTTTTCAATAAAGAAATCTATGTTCTTATAATTATATGTTATTATATTATCTGTAAGGAATTGTAATATATAAGATTCATAAAATCTTAGAATTAAGTATGCATTCACAATTTCTTAGACAAAATCAAGCGATAAATAAGCTACAATAGCTGATTATTAACAATAATAAGTAATTCCTTGTAACATTCACTATTTGTAATGATATATAAGTACTTAACGATATAAGAAGAATGAGCTATTCATTACTTCATTTCATTCATTATACTTCACTTAATATATTCAGTGATTACAGCTTTCTTTATATTAAACAGTAGTTTCTTTTTATTAATAAATAAATAGTTTCTGGTCACTAACCCCATGCTCAACCCTCCTCCTTTATCCGGGCTTGAGACCGACAGGAGCCGCCAGAAGAGCTACAGGCGGAGTTGACAATAAATTGACATTTATTATATTTAACCAGTCAAATATTCTCGATGAATCATTTCACAACATTCAATTTTATATTTTTAATTTCGAAATAATTTTTTTTGTTGAGAAAACTAATTTTTTTAAACAAAAAAACATGTTTTTTAGATAAATAATTTTTCTTTAATAATCATTTATAATTTTCATGGTATAGGCAAATATAATGAAAATGAAATGGTTTATTAATATGAACTAAAATGACTGTCATTTTTCAGTTAAGCGGTAAATTTAATTTTGAAAAAAAGTATTTGAATAGTATAAAGGGTTTTATGTTGAGTTTGTAGTAGCTGCGACTGAACTGATGTATAATAGTTGAATACAAATATAATGATGATACTTAGAAAAAAAGAATGAAGTTATGAATGATTCAAAAAGAAAAGTGAAACAAGAATCACTTAACATGGATTAATTTGTTTCAGTGCTTAAAGAAAAACCAAAAAAAATATACAGGAGCAATTATCATGTTTAAAATATTGTACAGTGTTAATATTTGTTTCCGTCTGAGACTAGGCTGGTATTGTTAAAGAATGTAAGAAGCTTATTTAATAATACTGTAGTCATACAAAAAACTTGTAACTTTCGATTGTGTAATAAGAAAACGAAGATTATCAGAACTATGTGATAGATAGACGCAATACATTTTGAACAATCTGATCACACATATACTTATTGAGAACATTTATATATAAAAATTAAAGGTCAACTAGACTGGTAATGAGGGGTAGGAGTAGACAAGGATAATAATAATAATAAAAATTATGTGAAACTATTTGAAACCTGATCACTCTCGATAATAAGCTAATAAATTACCAGGGTAGGTTTAAGGTGAGAACAAACTATTTTTGAGTACACAAAGGGGGGTTGAATTCTCGTATGGCTAAGGCTTTAATAAACCGTAGTATACGCCTTTTTACACTTTTATACAACACCACAAAAGCTGAGTTAAGATCGATCTTATGGCCTGTTGCGATTACGTGTATTACAATGTTAGATCAAAATATACTTTCTGATTCAAGATAGAGCAATGCATAAACTAGATATTTTTTCATTCATTGTATTAAAATAATTAGTTATCCTAAATTTTTATACCATTGATGTGGTATAACATTTAAGAGTTACTTGTAATCACTTAAGAGTTACCAGCTGTTATACTATTCACGATTAAACCTTTTTTGAATAAAAAACAATTCATATCATTGGCTTATAATATCTATATAACTTACAATTCTTTCTCGAGGAATGCCATGCAAATGTTTGGTTATCTTCTTACTAGACAAGATTGAATTTCCTATTTAGCATTACATAGCTTGTGTATAGATAGATTTCATTTTCAGGTTATGTTAGTTATGACTTGTACTGTGATTAACAGAGAGGGGGTCATGTGGTTGTGTAATATTTTGAAATAAGTTTACATTACAGTGACTAGATATCTATCTTTAACAACATAGCATTATTCCGCCAAACAGTTTCACTTATTTAGTTATGTTGACCAATATTCACACTTTTAATCTTTTAATTACTTTTTCAATGTACAGTAATTAAACACAAGTACATAATAAAATAATATTATTTTCAAACAGATGCTTATCCATGTTTTGCTTTAAATGTAACATTAAACAATATCAAAGAATTTGGTTTATGGCTTGCAATGTATCTCATCTTGGCGCCGAATCCTGCACTAAGATTTAAATGCAGTACCTATTACTTTGAATGTCAACCCTTTATCGATTAAGATGATTAGTTAAGATACTTACTAAATTGTTCAGTGATAACTGGTGTTTATCAACGAATTTTGTACTTGTTGACAAATAGTACATAACACGTTCGAGATTCCAAAACCTTTCATAACACTAATGTATTGAAAGATGTACCTAAAGAGATACCTAAACAATAAAAACAATGGATGTATACCAACAGACATTGGTCGAAATTTAGGCCTTTATATCTAAAATGTGTATAGTTACAAAGCAATTAAATAAACTTGTGAGTCATCAGTGACAGTAGTAATTATTATAATACTGTTACTAATAATTATGAATAAAACAGGTGTGTTTCTAGCCTAAACAAATAATTACAGATTTTATTCCAAAATGTCTAAATAAGCAGAAATTTAATTACAAACTTTGGTAGACAAATAAATTTAATCCTTAGTGATATATTTAAAAATAAATGAAATCGAAGTGCTATATTTCTAATTCTTTTCTATCATAGGTAATACTTACTTATTTACTTATTTACGCCTGTTAACTCCCAATGGAACATAGGCCGCCGACCAACATTCTCCAACACACTCTGTCCTGGGCCTTCTTTTCTAGTTCTATCCAACTTTTGTTCATTCTTCTCATGCCTGTATCATAGGTTATAAGATATTATTAATTTATTCAGGGTAACAATACAAGTGTTACTTATTTAAATGTCTATTCAACAGTTTTGATTTTATTTCAGGGCAATACAACTGGACGGCTAAAATACTTTCTTGTCATCTAATATCCGAACTATAATAATCAAATATAATCATTTACAACTATACAGTGACTTGGTTTGGTTGTTTACCATTTACGAATAAAGTTGTTTAACAACTATGTCATATCATGTCATCGACTATTATTGAATACAGTTATAGTTGATGATCAGATCCTATGTAAATTTATTTTAGTATAGTGATAGTATCATGATATGACAGCTATATTACACAAATCTTTTGATAAAATAGTTTGTCTATAATTTTATTTGTTTGTTACTTCTATGAAAATTAAATTTATGATAGTAGATTATTGTAAAATACTTCACCTATTTCATTATCCTTTTCTTAATTGGCCTAATAATGTTTTCAGTCAGTATCTTTTAACTATAGAAGGATTCACTGTAGAGTAATTATTTGTAGCGTGGCGTTATTTTACCTAACTAGTAGGTATATACAAATACTACATATTACACAGTTTTATTCTCTTTTCTGTTGAATGTAAATGTTATTTTATTAGAAAAAGCAATTGCTTTTTGGGTATCTGATATACAAAATATCACCGAAATTCTATACAAACTCTTTAAACCAATAATAATCATATGATTACTGGTTATCAACGTCCAGATACCATTAGAGAAGTTCTAGTAGGATGTGACTAGTGAAGTTCAACTAGGTTGGGTATGAAAAGTGATAATACAATGAAGGGAATTAGTTGAAGTTAAACATATACACCGTTGATAATTGGTTCAATAGTCTAGTGGTCAAACCCTCTAGTGTGAATGGCAGTCCTGATTTCGACCTTATGTGATGGAAATGTGGATGCGTTTTGATTAGGAGTTCAACAGGACAGTTGTCCTGTGCTTTCTGGTCTTGATTGGTGGTCTAATTAAAATCAGTTCGTAATATGAACTGAAGAAATTTACTTACCTCCACAAACCGTATATACTCTTATTTCTTGTGAAGTTATATATAGTTTATTTCGTATTCTATTCTAGGTTCGTGATTCATTTGATCAAATTGACTGTACCAATACTGCTACCGATCCCCATCATAATAAAATACCTTTACTTATACTACAATGCGAAATTAAATCAAATAATGTATGTTTATATTGCAATTGTATTCAAAAAGACACCACACATACCATTCAAATAAAAAACATTATATTTACAAGCGTTCTTCTACTTGTCAATTACAAACAGTTGTCACTCGAGGACGTTAAAGATAAACTTCAACAGTTAATAAAAATGCCTTCAGTGAATAACATTTCCTTCTGTTTATTCAGTAATGAGATATTGAAAGAATGGGAAGAAAATAGTAAGTAACTTTAAATGTTGATCACTTGTGTTTAAATACTTTGAAATTATTGGTTTTTAATCGATAACTTGTTTTTTGATAGCTGTCGTAGATTATTCTCCCATTGGATTTGATTTCATATTTCTTATAAATTTTAACTGCTACATTATTATTACTGATATTGTATTCTCTGGGTTAGATGGTCGTTATGGATAACACTATCATCTCCTACCTGGTGCATAAGTGAGTTTTACAGTATTCCCACAAGTGTTTTAAGTTGGTTTGTTCCGATGAGGCTGTCTGTGACCAATTGTCTTTACGGGTTGTGTGGCTGTCATTTGTTTTTGCAGTCTTAATGACTTTATTTTGCCGCTTACATTTGATCATGTGACTAACTTACTTTATCCATACGACCTAATACGTTGTATTTATATTGTGTCTATGAACTGCTAAATGAACTGAATATCATCCTTCCAAAAATTCTTCTAGTATTCTCAGAACTTATGGCCCACAGTCACCATTGTAAATTAATATCACCTGCAACATAAAATGTTTAGCAACTAATTTAACTCGTAAATCTGATTAATATTTGATATTAACTGGATAATCATTGGAAATCATAGATCACTGGACACGTTTCATATACCTTAGTCTTACAATCATCAGTTTTGTGGACTGATATCCTCTGAAGGATTGGACTTAGAATATGATGAGTATCAATAACTAAATAATTTAAAAATTTGACATTATTTCACATCGTATAATCTTTTGTCCAATTGAATTATTTTTATATATTATTTAGTTACTTCATTCCCATTTTACTGTCATCAGAAATGTTTCACAAAGACTTAATCCTTAAAAAATTATCCATGATCTGTATAGTATTCAACTCTAAATTTAAAAGAAACGGACGAAAATTTATTGCATAATACATATCATATTTCAATGGAAAAAAATAAGTTGAAATTTATTAACATAAGTGTTATGATGTTTCCCGTTTTGTCTGACAATCATCAGTTGTTTCATATTTTGTTTACCTGCCTTCTTTTAACGATGTATTTTTAGTTTAGATAAAAAATAAGGATGATAGTGACTTATTTATTTTAATCAGTATGTAAGAATCATAAATATTGTGGTATTTTAGAATTTGAATTTACGAGTCAAGGTTAGGCGTGAGCGTGCGGAGCCGAAGGTCCTGGGTTCGAGTCCCACGTACGGGATCGTAGTTGCGCGCTGCTTAATACTAGGATGTTTAATGCTGGGATAAAACGGTCGTCTGGTGCTACTAGGTTCTCAGTGGTGGTCTGACTTAGATTGGCTCATGAATTTAACTGTGAAAATACTTATTCTTCTTGTAATTGTTTATATATTCCACTGCTAGCCAATATCCATCTATGCTTACAATCTCTTTCATGTACTTCTCTTACCATCCTTAAAGAAGGAGGGAGAAACAAGTAAACAAACAAATAGATTTATCATCTCATAATGGCGACGAACAATGAATAAGAATTTTTTTATATTCCTAAAAATTTTAATTATGTCCATTCATTTTTCAATTAATATTCTCATAGTTGCTACTTCTACTAGTACCAGTACTACTACTAGTACTACTACTAATAATAATAACAGTAATAATAACCGTTATCTTTATTAATCCATATTTTTTTCATTTAGATTCCCTGTTAATTGTTCTTGTTTTCGTTTGTTCATTGCTTAAATTTTAATTTGTTTGTTCACTGATACCGCATAAACTATATTACGGAAACGAATATTCAAACATTTAAAATGGAACCATAGATTAATTATTTTGCAGTCATTTCATGCTTAAATTTGCCAGGTTGTTACTAGTCCTAAATTTTGATAACTGAATTATTCCATTAAAAAACCATTTGATTATCATCATTGATAGACTGTATTTATTTACTTTACATGAATATAGAAATGAAGAGAATGTAGGATAATGAGATGATATCAAAGGAACATCATTAAAATCATGAATTAAACCACAACCCCATAGTAATAAAAGGAATTTTCGTTACATTGAATTCTGTATAAAGAGGGTAATTAAGTTATTTATTCAATAAAGTCATATTGAAGTATGACTAACTGTTTATTGTCTGTTAAGCAGATTGTTATCTACTATAAATTATTAGTCGGTGAATAGAAAAGTCAACAATACTGATTTATTTATTATATGCTCATATGAAAAAGTATAGTCCTTATATTAACTTGGTTAGTTAATAAAATACATTGTTTGATGAGATTATATTAGTCTAAAGTGAAAGTTTTGACTAGGTCATCATACCTGGTATCTATTTTAAAGTTATTCTTTCTCTAGAAGGTTAGTTTGTAGCTGGTAGTTTAATTATGGACATTCATTTTATCATGTTTTTGACTTATCAGATGAAAATGTATTTGGATCCTAATGTGTATATTAATACTATTGAGCCTATTTAGTGATGATTTACGTATGTCAACAGAAAACAAAATCAAATTTCAACAACAGAAAAACTCAAAACGTAACATATATATTACGTTTTAGTTCCGAAATTGTAAGCAGTTTTCACATTTAAGCTTAGTCCATGATAAACGTATGAAATAGAAGGCATAATCTAGTCAACCTGTTAATTATAACAAATTTAATACAGATTGCTTCACGTTCATAACGCGTACAAACTAAACTAACTCATTTTAATGATGATTTACTTAAGGAATACATTTTGCGCTTAATATAATTTAGATTATTTTGAATTCTTGTTTGATTGAATGATTTTAAATATGTTACTTTTAAAGTTTCCCATCAACTAAATCTATTTCAAACATGTTTGATGAAATATCTTTTATGTGAGTGCTTGATAGATTTTACTTGGGTAATGCTTAGACCACATTGATAATTCTACTTGTCAGAAGGGGTTTTGTAGAGATTTCAGTAATTTTATAGACTGATAGGTCCTGGGTTCTAATCTCACGAAGCAGGTTTGTGGATGCGCACTGCTGAGGAGCCCCATAATGGGACGAAACAGCCGTCAAGTGTTTCCAGGTTTTCCATGATAGTCTAGCTTCAATTGACTCATGATTACAACTATAAAATTCTACTCGTAATTTTTAGATCGTGATATTTATTTTACATTTGTAAGATGCTTATCGTAAGACTGATTTCTAGTTTAAAAGTGAAATATAACTTTTTAAATAGCCTTATTCATAGAACAGTAGGATCATAGAAATGTAAGGTAAAAAGTATATACACCACGATACAGACAATTAACCTATTTAATTCCATACCTGTATTTCAAGTGGTACAGAAAGAACCAGAAAGATTATAAATTCATTACTTAACGCTTAATAATATACAATGAAATTAAATTTTATGGTATTTATATAGAAGATATTTAGTCCAACATATACTATTAGAAACTATTAAGTACGGACAGTAGATTGAAAAAAACGGGCACTCGTTACTGTTTAGTGATGAAGGATACTAAACGAGGCTTATTAAAACCTAATTAATTATGAAGGGAAGTGACGGAGGTTCAGGTTTCACAGAGATCATCCATCCATTCAATATCTCAGTCACTCTTTGATGATTAGTCCCAACTACTAGAAATTCAGATTTAAGGTTTCCTCCTGACCGTCTAAAAATAGCTAGTGAATCAGCTAACTCGCATTCCATGTCTGCTAAATACTAAAAGCTAGGAAGGTGATGTTCACTCGAACAATCTGACTTCAATATTTTGAAAAACGATTGCAATCACATATAATATTAACGCAAATAGTACTCAAAAAACTAATGCAGTTTTTAAACTGTCAATCGATAGTCGATGGCAATCGCAAATAAGGGTGATTGGATAAGAAAGTGTATTTTTGACATATACTTAAATATTATAGATACTTTGACTAAATGTCAAGGTAGACAATCGAGATTTCATTCAGATAGCTTATTAGCCTAACAATTAATATTGCCATAAAACTGACATGAAACTTTTTATTAGGGTAAAACAAACTACGATTAACATTAAGAGTGAATGATTAAATCATGTGTGTTGTAACAAAATATGAAGTTATATATTTTATTGTTATTTTAACAAAATATTTTTTATAACAGTGAAACTGTTATTTACTGAAAAAACTAATTTCCACCTTATTTCAAATACAGTTTTAAATTTCAGTGTGGGGTTGTAGGGATTGCTGAATTTCACTGAAATCATGAATCCGCTAAAGTTAGATAATCGCTGAAAGCTCTGAATTGTCACTTCGTCCTAGTATCGGACTCCTCAGTAGTGAACATCCGCGACCCCACATGCGGGTATCAAACCCAGTACCTTTGGTCTCTCGTGCAAATGCTTAGACCATGAAGCTGGGATCCAGTGATGAACATGTTTAACTGGGATCAATCAATCGCACTGCGCTACGATCTCTAATTGTCTTCGACGGACAACTGCACAGTTTCGGAGTCTCATACACGATTAAATATCCCATATTTTTAATGAAGTTATATGTGTATTTAAATTAGCTAATTTCCTCTCTCAGTAAGACATGCATCACACAAAAATCTCTTACCTTGTTATTAGTATTAATGCAAATTGATCATATGCACTTTGGAATGCTCAAAAACTATTATCTTGAAGTATAAAGTATAATTTATTTATAATCTTTTTAGTTGCTTCATACTCATACTTTTCATGCACTAAAGTATATAAAGAAATGAAAATGAATTTAGCATTCAGTATTGACTGAAAATAAATAATATTACATCTGTACGTAAATGTTAATTTCCAAAGATATACATATAATCTTGTTAGCATACTCAACAATTCGTATGTCGACCGTTCAGTAATCAACAATTTTTGCAAATAAAAAGTGGATTTATTCACCGAAAGCTATGACTGTTGACATTTAATGTAGACATCGAAGTGTTACCATGGGAATTGTTCTGTATATTTAATTTTCGGTTGAAAGCAGATAAACATGTTTTACTACATTTGATTATTTCTCTTTCTTGAATCATACAGATTATTTACAAAGAAATAGGAAGAATGTACTCATCGAGCATACGAAAAGGTAAATACGTATTTTTAAAGATCACTTGTACAGAATTTTGATGTTTTTTCATTTTTGATTCATATATTTTATTTCTAACATTAAAAGATAGCCTAGAAGCATTAATAAAATACCCTGACTTACAATAAATGATAAATAACTTTGTCTTTTAACTCTGGAACTTTCCCTGGTCAAATTATGTTTTACTTTAGTAGACATGTAGGTGTGAAAAAAAGCGTATACTTAAAAGAACTTTTATCCTCTGTTGTTTAACTTAGTTTGTCTTTATGTTACTGAAGGTTCCCACAGATGAGAGTCTTTATGATAAAACCAAACCTTAACAACGTCACTAGTCTCACTAATATGAAGATTCCCATCTGAACCTTACATCTTTGCGAACATGAAATGTATGGTAAAGTATAACAACCTTCTAGTAATATATTTGTTCTGTATGTAAATTCAAAGATTCCTCTGATGTTATTTTTGGGACTTACAAATAAAAGTTGTGAGATAAGCCGAAATACGCTCATACCTTGTAGTAGTGAAATGAGATGTTTAGCTTGGAATTACTTTTTTATTAATTAGTAATTAAACGTTAAGTTAAACCCATGGATAATTCTTATCACGCCATTATAAATCATTATCAATGTGCGGTAATCAACAAGGAATGAATGATACAGTATTTCATGAAGGTTGTGAAAAAAGAATACTTCAGAACTTCTCTCTATAATGTTGTTTACGAAAGGACTCATTTAGTTGAATAATACACCGCAAACCTTACCATCAGTCGAAACACAAACGTTAGTTAAATAAATAGCGGAAAACCGTTAGGTTAAAGTATGGTGTGACTGAAGATTTTTTTAATTTCAACCAGTGTGTTTTATGTTACGTCTAGTAGATGCTACTCACAAGAATGTTTGCAAGTAGTATTTAGCGGAACAAGGTGTCGAAATTGCAACGACTATCAGACAGAGTGAAGAGCTTCAGCGCATCGGCAGTACGGCTCTTGAGCAGTCAATAATGCAGTTCAGATTTCAGAACACGCCGGAATATGCTAATGGACGATTGAAGGACATATATATGTATTATGTAGATATTTCGTAACTTCTCCCTCAAAAATGCATACATACCTCATGCCTATTGTCATGTTTTACACTTTGATTTGTGATTATTAAGCTTAATCAACTTGTAAGATAAACTTGTATACTTTACCAGTTAGTCCATAAACAGTTTTTTTCTAGAAGAATAAATTAACAATAAAAACACTAAAATATTTCACACATTTTAGTATCCATAGTAAATTTTCATCCAGTTTTTAAAGATGCCTAAATTCCAGTAGCAAAAGTATACTATCATATTTTCTGAAAGGCTTAAACTCGATGAACAGTAACAGTCTGTATAATGACGAGTAAAAGTGATTTATATCATTCATTTATGTGTATACTAATTACAATTTGAAATAATCATAAAATGTGTTTAGTCATAAGCGATTTGTTTTCTTTTGAGCTCTATATGTTTACTTTTACTATCATGTTTTTTCATGACTAAAAATATTCTATTTTCTCCTCCTCTCTCCCCCACTCTACACACAAGATATTGGACAAAATGCTTTTTCTAGTTATACACGAGGTCATAAATGTTTGTTTCACCTTAGTTGATAGAAATGATTTTGTGTTGATATTTTGCCATGACTAGAACCAGCACTTATTGTGCTAAATGTCATTTTATTATTATTATTATTCATCAAGCGACTGACTAATAATAGAGAATCGTTGATAATGTGATGAATTCGTCTTATTTATTAGATTTGTTTTAAAATGCCGTTTCTTCGAATTATGTAATCACTAAGATATTTATTAAGTGATAAATAGAAAGTCGTCTCTTTTGGTTTGCCCTCATTTAAGTAGTATGACTATGTATTTAATCAATTAATAACATGCGCAACATACTTTCAAACAGAAAATCAGCAGAAGAATTTTTCAATATTTCAACTACATAAATAAAACCGTGTTTTTTTCTGAAAGTAAATTAGTTTTTTCTTGTTGAATTAACCTGTAGTTTCATCTTATTTGATTTATATGTATTGTAGACGAGATATCTATTCACGTATCAAGCGGTGGAGTTACAAAGTATCTATTAGTTTTGTATCAATTTATGGACTTGAGACTAAGTAATACATTTTCTTATTATTCTAGTATCAATGTCACTAAGTAGATACTCATATATAGAAAATAACTATGAGGTTCGAATCAGAAGACTAGGTAATTTTGTAAATGGTTTGATAAATCTATCAATTTTTGTCATTTAAAGTGTTTGAATAAAGTGTTTTGAGAAACTGACGAATGTCTACTTCAACATACAATGTTCATCAACTAAAGAAGTAGTCTTGGAGAAGACTAGTTTCTTCCGAACTAGGGTATAGAGTCCATACGTAAACTATTTGGTCGGTAAACTGAGTCATATATTTAAATAAATATTCCTTCAAAGAAGACTCAACATATTATGTAATTTAGGGATTGAAGACCTTCAATGAAATAGCTGGAAATTGAGTAACGTTTTGTAGGTGTATTCATTCTCCATATTTCTCTTAATTCTGATAGTTATTATTATTGGATACTTTTTGATACTCCAATATATTTTTTTTCTTATGAAACAAACCGTGCTTGGTATTGAGATCCATACGTTTTAAGACTGACTGATATTGATTTTTCTGTTAAAATATGAGCCTAGTCCGTATCCCGTTATATTCGATTAATTAATGAAGTTTTCAGAAACATTATCATCTACGGAAATATCTTACTTTTCAAAAGTTGAGAAATTGTCTATAGTTAATGGTCAAACTCTTGAGTACTATTATGGGTACATGAGTTTGGTATTAAAATTTTATACCCAAGATATTATTGTATAAATGACTGTCTACATAAAGTTGATAAAAGAATTTACAATCAAATTTATTTGATAGAGAAAACGTGATAGTAAATATTTAAAACATTGTGACCAGTCCATTAAGTGTTATTAACTGTACAAAATTAAACGAATCCTTTCAATCAATTTAATTTGATTATTAAAAGTAGTGTGGTGTGTGCTACTTATGTTGATAGATATAAGTAGTATGTGTCATCAATCGAAAGTGAAATACCTGGCGATAGAAGGTTAAGAGGATTAAAGAAAAGAGAACGATAACAGAGAATGAATACTATGGAAACGAGAGTCTGAGACGATTCACTGATATTTTGCAACAGATGTATTTACTGTATGGTTCTCAGATGTTCTAAGTTGTCCTGTAATTTTGTGTCCGAATACATTTGACTGTCCCCATTTGTGTTCTTATTCACTACAGTAGGATGTATCTAGAAAATAATGATTTATTCATTTACGTTTCTTAGTCAAATAAATGTACAAATAATAATTCTGTAGTTAAAGCTTTATTGCTTTAGTAAGTATATGTGTTTATAACTTATATATTGTTCATTATTGAAATGAATAATCATAATATGCAAACTATTGTGATCAAATATTTAAATCTGAAAAAATGAATGGATTTTAGGAACAAACAAATGGTAGAAAATTAAAATGGAGAATACATATTAAACAGTAAATGCCTATTTATGGTTATATAGAGGAGCGATAACAGGAGTTAAAATGAAAGCTAAATATTTTTAAGATGTAAACCAGTAGCTCCCATGAAATCAGCTTATTCAACTGTATACAAGAGTCAGTTTACCATTTAAGACTATTTTATGTAATTTAATCTTTAATCCATTAAATGCTGTTTGTAAATGATTCAGTGAAATTTAGATTATAATCTTAAATATGTTTTGAAATTTCATGCAACGCTTACTTCTCAATTACAGAAAATTTCCTCATGAGTCCATACACTTGTCTGAGTGCATACATACATGATCATTTAATAGTATTGTGATAGCCCCCAAATGCCCTGGTACGGCCGAGAGTGGGGAGAGTCAGCTCCCCCTCTCGAAATGCTCTCACATGGTCACGCGTATATAGCCTCTGCCAGGGAAGTCCTACTCACTGCCTTCTCGTGGCGGGGGTGTTGTTCACAAAAGTGAGAGGACGAAAAGCGAATGTCCGGCGCTTTAACTGGGTTGGTGGATGTGGAGGATCCACCTAGGGGAGTTGGAAAACCCTGATTCCAAACCAATGGTGTACATGGGTTCCAGTATCCTGAGGGAACAAATGGCGTATGAACCAATCGTTGGTCACCGGCTACAATGGGACTGCATCTCCTTACGATGCTCCACTGCCTTGTGGATCAGATCTTTAGGTCAAAGGCTCCGGGTGTGGTCCCTTAAGAAAACCACCTGCTTCAGTTTGGGTACCTGGGCAGTATCCTAGCCCTCACGCAAATCAAATGAGATTTGTGCGGCGCATATATATCTGATGCCTCCTTAAATAAATAAATTGTGAATGAATGAATTGTTATGAAAAATACAACCCTTGAAGTATCAACATACTTCTTTGATAAACGATTTATGACCAATCATTATAAACCTATTTGGTAATGTTTTATTTACCTGTACTGGTGTGATTTTATTTTTTTTAGACCTTCAGAAACTGAACAGGTCAGACATTCCCGACCAAAAAGATATTCCGAATTAACGACAAATGGTAAGGGTTCAACAAATTATTTTATTCTTGATTATTTACGCTTTCTGCTGTTATACTTCAGATTTCGAACTTATTATTCAGTTGTCGTATTATATTTACCTTAATAATTTTCTATTAAATAGTTTACTGAAATTGAAATGTATGATTTCGCCCAACAACTATAAAATCATACTCGATTTAAACACTGATAAATTGAATGGAAAACACTTGTGAATTAATTTGTGAGGATTATCATTATCAATATGCAGTCATTTAAAAAGGTATAAGTATCTTATGCATATAAATGATTGTAAATTAAGAAATGAACCAAAATTATACCTTTTTGTCAATCAGGGACAATTGGTTCTTATCCTTACCTATGAATGGATTGTAAGAACTAAATTACACTCTTTTATTATTTTCTCTGATAAGTAACATTGGAATATTCATCGTATCATTATCAGCTATTCTATTTTAGTACTATTAAATGAAAAGAAGTCTAGTCATTGAAGGTCTCTCCATCGTTCTATCTTTTGGTCTTCTATTTATTTTTTAAATATTTTCTTAAGAAACGTTTTTTTACAGTTAACTGACATATCATTTACGGTTTTTGACTAAGCCCCGATGGAAGTAACAAACAATAGTACATTAAATGCATGGTGAACGCAAAATAAACACAGTCGTAAATGAAATAAACATCTTGTGTATATTAAGATAAACATCTGCTTATCTTAAGTAGTGCATTTTATAGTCCATATTAGTAAGAAATTAAAACTATCCTAAAAACATAGAACAATATTGAATTTGTGTTTTCACTGTGATTATTAATTAACGACTAGTTGCTCTAATGATTTTAAATTTCTTCTATCCGTAATTATTTTGCTCATAAAGTGAACCTATGGAGCACTTGTAGATCGATTTTCTCTGAATATGTATAGAGTAAATAAAGGGGTTAATTAATATGAAATAAAACGAATAGTGTCAAAATGATTGCTATAATGAGAGGTTTGATGTTATTTTGAGTACGGTAAAGAAATAGAATTATTCACCATATTTTATTGTTGTCTAAAATGTTTCTGTAAGTAATATAGAAGATAAATTGTTAGACAGAATCTCTTATACTATCTACTGGTTACCATCAGCGCAACAGTTTTAGTAGGCATAATAATTATTATAAATGAGTATACATTATTACTTTTATGTCTGATGTCTGAGCGAAACGACAAAGTTTTTAGAGTATACGGTATGTTTCTGTCCATATTTTAATAATTGTGTACAGCAAACATAATGCGTAAACAAAGAGTAAGTTGTCATATTGTCCTGTGTTTTAATAGACATGAGTAATGAGAAGTTATTTCCTAATTTCTGATTAAGTGACCTGGAATTAAACAGACTAGTTTCTATAGCAACATATGAAAGTAAAAATTACAAAACCAGTCGAATAAACTGAAAATGTTCGGCACCAGAATAACTGATGCGAATAATAAGTCATATTTCTTTGTTAGTTGTTATATTCCTAGATGTTATGTGTACAAGTCAAAGAGTTCTGTAATTGACTGTTCAAATACTATCAATCTGCAGAAACTTAATATATATAGACAAATAACAAATTTGTGCTAAGAATCAAAAAATAACCTGAAAGGATCATGAAAACATCTGATGTTCATTTCATAACTTCTATAGGTTGATATTTTGTGAATTCGATGATTCATAGAATTCTGTTGTCATGATCATCTTTCACATCCCTTCAAAACCATTTAATGAGTATCAGTGTAAACTTTGGATAAAATCGCATATTGATAGATAAGATTCAATCAACAGTTAAGACTAAACATCATTATATTGGTTACTACCAAATGACTGAATAGTAGAGACAACTTAGTGTTACAAACAATTAGTTGACATATTGTGTAGCGAAGTGCTAATGGTTCTGACTATACTACAGTTATCGACTTCCATGAACAGCTTTATTTCTATCTACATATACAGTTTAGGAATAGATATTAACCAAGTCAAAACTGAGTTGTAGTGTATTCCATTTACTATCACCAATCACCTCACACTAATGTTTACTCTTAAACATGAATCGTATGATTCGATCAATATTAGGAATCAGAAAACATAAAATTATTAACTCCTTACTAGCAGACCAATGTAAAGGAAAGAAAAATTCTGTGAAATTATGTGTTCTACTGACTTAACTCAGATCTACGTGCATATAAACTGCGAATTTTTCTTGTTGGTGATTATGACTGTTAAAACTAGTAATGACTTACTTTATACATCCTAACAGAGTTCTGTTTTTAAAGGTTTTATCACCTACTATCTAACAAACATTCGATTTAAATTGTATGTTTTGTTCTTGTGATCATAAAAACAAACTTGAATAATTTTAATTAGTATTTAGGAAGAAAAAAATTCTCTGTGCTTAGAAATGCTGACTATGAAACAAATAAATAATTTGTTTGACAAGGTTCATATTTTAGTTTCATACGAGCTTACGCTAAACTTTTAAAAGGGTGCATTTATTTGTAGTTTGTTTCCCTCATTAGCTTCCGTTTCAATATTGTTTATAATAGTCAATGAAGGGTATGCATTAAAGGCTTATTCTAAGCTAGAAAGTGACTCTTGTACATGATCAGTTAATGTTTTCTTCTATTGTATAAATAATTATTTCTCGTTGAATAAAATTTTCATCGCGAACTAATATCAGTAAAAAAAACTAATAAAAACCAACAGTTGATGCTTAGCTGTTTCATGTTAATTTGAAAATATTTAATTTTGTTCAACCATAACTTTCTACTGCACCTAAGCAAACATTTATAGATCTAAAATACAGCATAATGTTTTAGGTATACGAAGTCCTAATTTAGTGATCTAACGTCTTCAACTGTAATCAATTCACCATATGACATGATAATTATCTGATGTCATCATCTCACTCATACTGTAGTATGGTCTACTTATATCCATATAAGTAGTATATGGCGATGGTTAGACAAAGAATGTATTTTGGCAGAAGACCGATAAGGAAAGAACTGAAATAAAGCGCAATTGGTAGGAAAATGCATAAACAATGGAATTAAAGAAGAATAACTGATATTTACAGAAGGAACAGTTGAGATTGAGACAATTGATTGTTATTTTGCAAATTAACCGTTTACTGTATGGTTGTCAGAATTTAGTGAGATATTCTGTAATTTGTGCTTAAATACATTCGATTGTCCCCAAATGGTGTTCTGTTCATTACAATACTATCTTTGAATTGAACTTGTTCTCACAAATCGTTCAACTGAAAAATACCTGTACGTTCGCTGATGTCTATGTTCAGATTATTGCTTGTAATTCTATTAACACCTTATAGTTCTTTCATTACAATATCATAGAGTAGACTATTTTCAAATTAAACTAATCTCCACATTTTATTCAGTTAAACGATAAGCTTTACACTCTAAATATACCCTTATAAATCATGTTTATGTTAATTATCATTTGCATAAACAGAGTGATTTACTTGAGTTTATCTCCTCTCTTTAGTCTTACTAATCGTGTAATACAACTATTTTTTATTAATTTAAAAAGAAAACGACTTGGTAAACTATAAGTTTACAGTATGGATACATTATCTCTGTATGAACCCTAAATCATGAGAAGATTGAATCCAATAAAGTTTATAATCATTGTTAATGAAGTTTCACCAAAATTATTATTATTTTTATAAACGTGAATTATTCATTAATCATCATCCTTATTATTATCATTGTCAAAAGTAGTTGTTTTGTAATGATGAGTTATTCATATTGCTGATTACCATTATTATTATTATTAATCTACAAAAATAAAACAGATAAGAATTAATAGTTATTTGTCACCAGATACTGTCAAGTTTGAAACAGATACAAGAGTTTTAACAAATCTTGTCTAAATATGTTTATTAGAGACTCAAGAATTCATGTTTTAGATATAAGTGATTTTTAGAGATGGTATTGTGGTATGGGCTACTTATATCCATATAAGTAGTATATGGTGAAAGTCAGACATAGTATGTATTTTGGCAGAAGATCGATAGTAAAAAACAGAAGTGAAGCGCAATCGGTACGAAAATGCATGAACAATGGAATCAGAGAAGGCGGATTGATATTTGCAGAAGGAACAGTTAAGATTCAGACAATTGATTGTTATTTAGTAAATTAACTGTTCACTATATGGTTATCAGAATTTAGTGACATAGTCTGTAATTTGTGCTTAAATAAAGTCGATTGTCCTCACTTGTGTTCTTGTTCACTACAGTATTACAAATGTTGTCAGAGAAAACATCCCTTTTTGATCGATCCATTTTCATTGTTGTGATTTGATAAACAAATGACGAAATACTTGAAAAGTTCAAGAGGTATTCCGTACATGATCATGGTTTATTGAGTATACTATTTTTAATAGGTTGTTATAAAATGTATGAACAGTAGTCTAGACATTAAATTTGTATCATTTATTAGTTTGACTGTTTGCCGGTTTCAATGTTTGATCATTGAATTGTCATCCTATTTTGTCGGATACAATTTTGGTTGTGTATTTTTCGAAACGACTAAAACCTTGTATGTTAAAACAAGAAATTGGATCGATTCGAAAATTCCCCGACTACTGGTCTGGGCCCTGTCAAAATGCTTTATACCTGCCTAATAGTTACAATATATGAATAAAAAATTCGATTAACTAAGTTGTTTTTTCTTTCTTCATCTAAACCTTGAATCAAATGTCGCCCTTCGTCCTTTCATAGTTCTTTTAAACTTTATTTCTTACTTTATATCCCATCTAAGTTGACAATATTTCCACTCTACATGCTGTTCATCTTGTTAATCTTCTGTCTCGCTTTCTTAATGCCATTTGAGGAAACTAAGGTCGATCAATATTTGTGATAGGTCCTTCTTTTGAATATCAGTAACGGACGCAAATACATTTCATGCTTTACAACTAAAATAAACAATAACATATCACGTAATTAGACAATATGGATTTTCAGTAGAAAGTTGATTATCGTTAGTTTTAAAGTTTCTGTACACTGATTTCCTTTATTAAAAAAATTTGATTGTTCAAATTTTTCATTGTAGATGATGATAGTAAACACATTACTATGTTGTCCCTGACAAGAAAGTGAGAAATAAATTTATAATGCTGGAATTTCTATCAACAAGGAAGGAACTTATGATAATGATTTTCATTAATGTGATAAGAACATTTGCTGATATGAAATTCGTATACAGAAACTCCACTTAATGGTTATAGATTATTCATTTTTGTGTAACATTAGACAAAATAGTTTGTCATTAACAAATAGCAAAAGACAAATACATTCTGTTTCTGGTCAGCGTTTTTTAGCGAATTACTTTTCTACGGGATGGGGTCGTTAACCCCATGCCCAACCCTCCTCCTTTATCCGGGCTTGGTACCGGCAGTAGCCCCCGGAGGAGCTACAGGCGGAGACATTTTGTTTAACTTACTTGAAATCAAGTTATCTTTTAGATTGGTTTGTACAAAGTGAATGATAAACACGTCTAATCGCCACAACTAAAGCATTCGTAATTTATACCAATGGAGTCTTCTTTGAAACAAAGCTATCACTCAATCATGTTTTAAAGCTAAGTTGTCAAAAATTATTTGCTTTAGAGTTCTCTACCGATTGAACACGTAAATGTTGTTTGTCTAAATGAATTACTCATTAAACAATTAATTATTAAAAAATTTCGTAAACATTATAGCACATTTTACAAGCTGAACTAATCAATGATTTATTTCAAATGGACATAGATGAATACTTCATATAAATATACTTCAAGTAAAAACTCATACGCCTTTATACGTTCTTCTTGATAGTTCTTGAGTTAGGCTTTTCCATTTTGGGATTTATAACTTATTTATTTACTGAATTCTTATTTCTCATTTTTTCAAACAAGCTAAATACTCAACAATAAATTCACAACTTTTACCTCCAAGAAACTTGCAAATAGTACCTCTTAATTTTGGATCTCTAAACATATCATGGATTCCTGCACAAAAAAATGAACAATTTATCACACATTACGAGTAAGTTAATTGTCTGCATATGTATTTTTAAACGTCTAACGTTAATTACTTTCTGTGTATCAAACAAATGTTGAATTATAACCAGGACTTAAAATCGTGTATCAGTAACTCCTCGAAGAATCGAGATAATAAAGAATTCCATACTATGACGAAATAGCTGTAGAATACTTCTTGAATCATAGGGATTTTTTGGTCGAAGTTAATGTATGATATAAATCATTTTTGAATTGATTAATTTCCACAATGCTCTTAAATTAATTATATATGTGATTCATCAGATAAAGAAGAAACCGAAGCTATAATTGACTGGTAAACATTCGATGATTTCCTGTTTCTAACATCTATTTACAGAAAACACGAAACTAACGACTGAATTAGCTGTTTATCTCTTGTTAGACATTCAAAACGTTGTAAATGGGGCTACTAAAAACAATAAACTTTCAGTTTTCTTCAATTTTACATGTAAATAGGTAAATATTTATCATTTCTCAAGTGTTCAACTAATTTATAAGTAGTCATATATTTCATATACTTCAAAATGACAAAAGATAACTATTTAGAGCACAACTTTCTGAAGAAAATAATATCAGAAGGGGATTTTGTGGAGATTTTAGTAATTTTATAGTTGAAATCATGAGTCAATTGAAGCTAGATCACCATGGAAAACCTGGAAGCACTAGACGGCCGTTTCATCCTATTGTGAGACATTAACACCGTTGGATGCCGGTACAGTGGTTCTTGATCTTAAACGCCCGCGTACGAGACTAGTAGGTCTTGAATTCGAATCTCGCGAGGCGGGATCGTGGATGTGCACTGCTGAGGCGTCCCACAATACGACGAAACGGCCGTTCAGTGCTTCCAGGTTTTCCATGGTGGTCTAGCTTCAACTGAATCATGATTTCAATTATAAAGAAAATAATAAATAGTTTGTAAAATAAAATCAAATTTTACGAAAAAAATTTTTTCAAACTATATTCTTGTGAAAATAAAATACTCATTAAGCTACTGAATTAATTCAGTAATATAGTGGCTATGGAAAAGTTATCTGATACATACAAAATATAAAACTTTCAGTACTGTACTGTTATTGTAATCAGTAGCTAAACTAATAACCTTACATATATATTTATGACGAAATACTTCAAATTTCGGTTAGTTAAAAGGATTCATTTAGTGTTTTTATTTTAAGACAAAGTATCAATCTAATTAATGAGTGTATTTTGTTACATTATTTGATTTGTAAACAATGACATACATATGTGTACACATCACTTAATTGCAAGACCATATGGTATTATTTTATTTAGAGGGCTAGATAGATACTTATAAAGGAGTAACTCAGTAGTGCAAGGTACGACCTAAAAATGTTTTGTTGTGATTTATCCACCTCCGAATCTGGCAAAGAAATCATGTTTAATTTCAGCTAGATATAAAGGGAATGTTGTACATACTTTTAACTATTAAAAGTAGTTCATATTGGGATAGGATATGTGTTCATCAATTTATAGCTCATTTGTATCTCAGTGTTCAATATTTGTGCAATGTCAAGTGAATTCTACATATAAAGTATTAATTTCATTGAAGGTTTCATTTTAAGTCATAATTTTCACGTGGTTATTTTCATCCAGCAAGTTGGGATGCACCACGGTGATAAGTTCATAAAAGATGTATATATAAACAACTTTATGGGATTCAAATAAAGTCCTCAGTAAAAAAATTACACTTTTTTTTAATCCAACAATCAAACATTAAATAAACGAAAAAAGTGCTTGAAAGTGCTTGATGTTGCACTTTTGTCAAACTTTAAAAATGGATATTTATCCCTACATCTTCATATTGTACATATATTTTATAAAAAATCAGTCATATTCATGTTATGCACATTATCAAAATGTCAAACGTTTTAATGCTTAAGTTACTTCACTATGATTTAATCATAAACTAATCGAGGCAATGCGCACGGTATGCACATATGCCAATTAAAGACTGACCAGTTGCAGTCCTAAACATCAATGAGAAGATTCAAACAATTAATACTAAGTGAATTTAAACTTCACCCCCATTGCACAAGCAAGTGGCCATCAGGACTCAGTGGGTAACGCGATGGCGTTTGAAGCGAAGGGTACTGTGTTCGAGTCACTGAGTGAACACCATCTCTGAGATGTAGGTACATCCAAGTGACGAGTCCCAAAAAAACGAAACTTGCGTCCTGGATTCCACTGCTAGCCACTATCCATCTTTGCTTACTATGCTTGTGAATTAAGGCTATATCGAGACAATACGCACAGTATGCATATGTAATAATCAGAGACTGACCAGTTGCAATCAATGGGAAGATTCAAACGAACAATACTAAGTGAATCTAATTGTAATAACTTGTATTTATGCTTCCTATTTCCTGCTGTCAATCATCATAGTTTTTTGACAAATCATACGGTCATTTTGTTAAAAGCACAAAAACCATGTTCACAATTTTTGACGACATTTTACCTCTATAGCATCTTTACGGAAATATCAAATTGAACGGTTTGTTTCTAAGACTTGATCTTACTAACATGATTAAAGCTGTGGCAAAACGGAAAGTATAATACAACAAAATTACTACTATTTTAGTGATTAAATAGTTCATTTCGACTTAGTCTACTTTTTGTGAGATAAATGCATGTTTTGTTTAGTAGTCTGACAATGTAAACTGTAACCGTAGTAAATCTATGAATAAAGTATAGTGTACTGGCTTTACTGTTAATGCTGGCTAAATAAGCTAACCAGAATATTTATAAACAAAGATGGGTGGTGGCTAACAATGAAATCCTGGATGCACATTTCGTCCTATTTGGAACACTGCAAGACATCATGCGTCTCTGCTTATCGTGCTTGTGACTTAGGCCAATATTGTAGCAATCCGCACAGGATGCACATATGCCAATATGAGACTGATCGATTGCTGTCCTAAACATCACTGGGAAGACTCAAATAACCAATACAAAAATGAATCAAAATATTTATAAAAATAATGTAATCAAGTTATTAAAAATTAAAATAAATTTTGTTTAGTATAAATGTCAACTGTTAAGAGTAAAATTAACTGATTACTATTATTTTATTGGTTCTATTTAAAGATTAATTTTATTTGGCCTCAATGAAAAATCAGATAATCTTTTTAGTCATTGTTTAAGAACACAAACAGTATATAATCACACTGGACATCATATTTATTTAGCTCCATTATTTTCACAAAATCGTCAAGTTCTTATCAATGTTACAGCTCCAGCAGATTATGCAATAATTACTGGATTACCACCAGATAATTTTTATCGTGTACTTTTATTTGCTGTTGGTAATTCAATGAGAAGTTCACCAGCTACAATGCCATCATCTCCACGAGTACCAGCGCTTTCACCACAAACGCCACCTGAAGATGTAAGCGAACCTTTGTTCTATTTTGTCTATTAATTATCACTTTAAAGTATGGAGTATTATTGTCAGTTATTATTTGTATATTTGAATATATTCAGAGTGACAGTTTACTGGTTAGAGTGCTTGACTCTCAGCTATTACGTCGTAGGTTCAAACCCCGTTCGTCTTAATTCACTATGAAAATCCAGGTATCATCATTAGCACTCACACTTAGAGTGTAGTTCATACCTAAATAACTGGCGACTGTATTAATTTAACTCATTATTCTTTAATGCACTTGAAAAAATATTTTCCGTTGTTTAACATGTTTCTTCTTGTATTATAATTTTGTTTTTTTTTCATTGTGTAGATTAAAATTACTTCACGGGGAACTCATAGTGTGAAAATATCATGGAATCCACCAAGTGATATAGATTGTACTGGAGAACTAATGAATTATGTGATCAACATCAACTCTTCACGTTTAATAGAGCCTATAATTATTAAGGTTTCACGTTCAAAAAGAAATTACGTTGTAGAGAGTAGGTTTTTTTTAAATAATATAAACCAGTGTTCATACTTCTGGCACTTAAAATTTTTGGAGTATTTCTTATCTGTGAATAAATTTGATAAAATTTAACTGAAGAAAAAACATGATAGTGTATTTGAGATACGAGTTTTCTATGTATACGATAGCCACTGCATGAACTGTACGTGTGTCCTCAAAATCAATAATGTTTCCTTCTGTAGTTAAGATGTAACGTTATTCCATGTCTTTCATAAATGTGTTAAGTTGGAATAATTTGATGCTTGATTGGCTAGAATATATAACCAGATTCTTTTTAAGGAATTATTGTTTGCACTTAAGTTCTTCAGTAGTCATTACACTTAAATTTAAATGAAAAGTTTTACAGGTGACTTAACACTATTCATATGAATAAAAACAGTTCTTATTATTATTAACTTAGTTTTTACTAATATCCCGACCGTTGCTGCTACCTTGTCAGGCTTGCCTGTCGTGATGAACCAATCGAGCTGTACTGTCTGGAACATTCGTTCCTCAAGGTCCTACCATGCCAGGCAGGTCGGCTGAAATAGCAAACCCAAGGTCCGAAGGCGAAGTCGTACTGCCGACTGTACAGAGGTCTGACGGCAGTAAGGTGCTTCCTTCAGACAACCAGTCAAACAGAGATGCTGCCTTCCCACAAGGAGGGGTAGGGTTAGAAAAGGTCGACCCTAAAAATTCACACCTCGCCTTATCCCACGGATTTCCGTCTCCGGTGGTAAGGTCCTTTGAAGAACGGAGCTAACACGTCAAAAATCCCCCACAAAAAGACCGCGCGTGGCCGGCTTCAAGCAGTTGTCCCTTGGGCAATGCGGTCACGCTCCCAGATTGTTAAGACCACCATTAATCCAACTTCCTTTTCAGGTCCCTCAAGAAATAACCTTCCACGGTGTGAGCAGCCAAGAAGTGATATCAGCCCTCTTACCCGTAACTGCACACGATTCCAAGTTAGTCACATTCAAATCCCTCCTGCACCTCCTAATAACTCTCTTATCTCCACAACTAATCCTTATCACGTCCCTTTATCACCTCACACCGCTAGGGCAAACGATTCGAGTACACGGAACGTTATTCCTGGTCTTCTGAAACCACGCTCTTAACTACATGTAGGAACTTTTAACGTCCGACACAACTAGATCACATCGCTATCAGCCACCAATGGAGGGGACCGATAGAAGACTGTCGCTCATTTTTTATGTTCTACCAAATTCTAATCTTCTGAATTCTCCATGTCTCTATCTTTGTTCTATTTTTAAATTTATTTCACTGAATTATACTCCTTCAATAATATCTTCAAACCCTAATCTTTCACATTAATGCTTATACTCTTACTACTTCTACCATTATAGTATTTGAATCGACAATTGCATCTCTGTACTAATGTGATATGGCAACTCGAACTGATGTACGTACGTACGAAGTTCTACGTTGTGACTGACTGACTAACTTTTACTAATAAGAGATGGTCAGATAAGATACCTAATTGATAATCGATTAATGATTATGAGTACTACAAAATTAGATAAAATATTCCATGTAATGAATAATGATTCGTCAATCATAATGGTTACATTAATTAGTGCAAACATTAAATATTTGCAAATAAAATCATTTTATTGAGAATGTCAAAAGCCTTTAATTATATGCATAGAAGAGAGATGATGGGAAGACTTTTATGTCACATAAAAAGAGACCTAATATTGCAAATAATTTAATGATTCCTTTCATTAATCATTTTTGATAATGGCTAGTGTAGTGTTATTAGATTTCGATTTAGTCAATGTAACATTTTGTTATGTAGTGAAATATGAACTTCTGTGCAACATGTAACCGGATATGCTTCTTTTTGAGAAATACACTTTGATACAAATTGAAGGGTGTCTTTTTAGAGAATTGTATCAAAACTTTAAAGATTTTAACGATTCTTTTGAAAAATGTTTTCTACTTGAAGTATTGTTCACATTATTTATCTGAAAAACAAACTGTTAAAATGGTTGTATTTGAATTGGTCGTATATCTGAAGATTTCTAATTTTCAGATCTTATACCTGGAACATTTTATAGTGTACAAGTTTCTGCAACTACTCGAGGTGGATTAGGTGTGCCATCTAAAGCTATACACTTTCAAACAAGTGGGGAACTTCCAAAGTTAGATCCAGATGAATTGGAAGGGATAGAAATTCCTGAATCTAAATTAGAGTCAAATATTGACAATCAAAATGAAGACTTTTTTGAAGACGAAATAAAAACTGATGATTTGACTGACTCAATTCAACAAGCTAGCAGTTCACCATTTTATGTATTACCTTCAAGGGTAAGACGATAATTTATGGAAAATATTAAATAATTTATTGATGATTCTTTGTTTTGTATCCTAATAAATTTCGCTTAGTTTTCTTTCTCATTGTAGTTCGTTTTTGAGAGATATGATAGGGTAATTTACATTGGTTTTTAAGAGAACTAGACACCATCCGAGCTTCTTGAAACCTAAATAGCTTATGGTAAAAATGTCTGAGCTTCTGACTGTAAAGAGTTTGGTTATTCTGTTTTAACAGGAAATACCACTGAATAACATGTCAATGTAATAGTACATTATTTCATTAATGACTATAAATGATCAGATAGTACATGGTCAACCAACAAGCAGATATGTGCACAACGAACTATATTTTCGTGAAGTTATCTAGATGTTTCGTACTACTGAGTGCAAAATAGTAGTCAGAAGAAATAGACAAGCTTAACTCAAATGAATATTCTAATTATATGTTACGAAATCATCAGCTGATAAACTACCTTCAAGTTACGTTTACTACTCGTCGAAATGATGTAAAACGCTTGGTAGTGTTTTTGAAAAACTGAATAAATTGTTTATAATGTTCGCATGAATCAAAGTATTGATCAGATTAAATTAAGAAACTAATAACCGGAACAAGTATGGGTAACTTATAGAAGTGGAGAAATATAATAAAAATTAACCATATAGAATATTACGTAGCCTATCAAGTGATAGACATTGAATAATCGTAAAAAAATGTTTAGATGTAATAAAAATGTCAATAAAATGCAATACAATTGACCTGGAGGAATACATATATGAATTAACTTTAATAAATTGCTACGTCTGGATGCATAGCACCGACCTTTTAATCCTTATGACCCTTGATGCTAGTGATTGAAACATATCCTACGGGTATCTACATCTTCGCGATTAATTTACGTTAAATCTAGGTGTTTAAATAATTTCGTGTAAATCACTTTAAACCGTTTGATTAGATTACTCACGAACGTAATTAAAATTAAAGAAATCAGCAGCTTCTACATTCTTACTGGGAAATGCGTAGACATAAAATTATACTACTTACTAAAAAATGACAACTTAAGTGGATTTAATCCTTATTATTTAATATAACAACTCAAATATAACTAATTAGTAGTATTATGTGAAATAAAATGTTTATTACCTCATTTAAAGTTCACTTTAATTACAGCAGAATGATAATATCTGTAGTATGGAGGTAACACACATGATTTTCAACTATATGACCAGTTTACAGTTTTTACTGATGCTTATTTATTTAGCTATAAGAATCATTATCTTTGAATATAAAAGTAATTTTACAAAGAATTTCATGTACATACATATGTAAAAACAGATTCATAATCTACGGGCAACGGCAACTCAAACATCAATAAAATTGAAATGGTCAATTGCTTTAAGACAAATTAATATGGATAGTGAAACACATTTATTTGATAATGTTGATTATGAATATACGTCATTAATTAATCCAAGACATTTAATCCCTGTCCAAATGAAAAATGAGAAACATGAGAAAGATATAACTGGTTTGCTACCACCAGGAACAAAACATATCATACGTTGGGGTGATATGCATCCAGGTCCATCAGAGGATAGTGTAAGAGGTGATCAAACACAGTATACAATTGAAAATTTGAGTAAGTTCATTATCATTATTGTGATTTTATATCCTGTTTAGACGTAAATGCTACACTTAGGAAATAATCTTAATAACTTTCATCTTAGTTATGCATAGTAAAAGGCTGAGATCAAGGTGAATCCAGTAAAAGTTGCTGAATTACTTCTATTAATACAGATTATTGGAATGGTTATCATTCTCTAATTGCTTAGACGGTCGATTATGTTTGCAAATTACCATTTATTCAGAAAACTGATCATGTTAATGTTTGAAATGCGCCACAGAATAAATGTGAACACAGCTTTCCAAACGTTACAAAATAGTTAGCAAGGACGAATTTTTAGTTTTATCGAAGCCTTGGTTATTTTAAAAGTAAAATCCATTCATGTGTACACAAATAATCTTTCATAACCTTCAATCTGCAGGGGTAATCTCCAAGCTATATCAGATCTTAGGATGATGTAACAATTTCTTATTCTTCTCATATTACCTCAACTTTTTTTCTCTCCTTTATTTATACTGCTTCTTTGAACTTTCTCGAATTAGGCTTTTTTAGTTTTCACATTGAAGTGCGTTCAGAGCGTTAAGAAGTTACATATTGGAGATATCGCAATTTTCAGATGAATTCCATCTTTTCATTGCTTTGTCAAAATTTGTAAAAAAAGGCTGTTAGTTGCTTTAGGTCTTATTTTATTTATGTTATAGATAAAACAGGCTGTTCTCTAGTTAAAAATAACTAACTCGTCAACTGTATCTTGGTTTCTAATAGTAAAATTTCCATGATATTAGAGTAAAATCTCCAAATATTGAAATGTTTTGATCATCCATAGTTCACATTTTAACAAGGTTTAACATTGAAATATATATATGTTTATCACAAAAGTACAAAATTTAGTTTAAGCAACACGTAAACTAATTCAATTTGCATTTTCTTCAAGACTCAGTCAATCCCGACATTTCAACAAAATTCCAACAAAGTTTTTTTCAGCTAACCTAGAACAAAATATAACTATTTCTTCAAGAAACCTATTCTTTTTAAAAAAGAAATCTGTTTAGTTCCATAAAGAATTTAGATCCTATTCGATTGAACAGACTAATCTGTTTTATTATCAGAAGGGATTTTTGTGGAGATTTAGTATTTTCATAGTTGAAAGTGTGAGTCAATTGAAGCTAGACCACCAGGAAAAACCTGGAATCACTGGATGGCTGTTTCGTCCTATTGTGGGACTCCTCAGCAGTGCGCATCCACGATCCCGCCTCGCGAGATTCGAACCTAGGACCTACCAGTCTCGCGCCAGAGCACTTGACCGATAGACCACTGAGCCGTCTGGCATCCAACGGTGTTAATGTCTAACTTCAACCAATCCACCAAATCGAGCGTCAGTCAATTGAAGCTAGGGAAAACCTGGAAGCACTGGGATGCCGATCTATTTTGGATAGCGTGTCTGCACTACAGCATTGGAAATGTATTGATAGAGCTTTCATGCCGAGTAGATAAACAATGCGAGAAATGGTGACTGATTTGTCCACAAATAATATC
>NC_031495.1:58216585-58235607 GCF_000237925.1 Schistosoma mansoni
CATTAAGCGTAACTAGATTGGAATGAGAGATATCATAACACTGGTTTATACAGTGTTTTATATTTGACAGAATGTGAAGAGCATATGTATCAGTAGGAATCGCATTTTCATAGGGATGAATTCATTCAGCATATTTCGCCTGTAAAGCTTTATGTTATTCAATATAAGTTCCTCTATGATGTTACAAATACATTATTAATTATCAGAAGGGGTTTTGTGGTTAAGGGATATGGTTTGAGACTGGTAGATCCTCAATTCGAGTATCGCGAGTGCGGGATCGTGGACGCGCACTGCTGAGGAGTCCCACAATAGGACGAAAAGGCCATCCAGTGCTTCTAGGTTTTCCATGGTGGTCTAGCTTCAATTGACTCACGCTTTCAAATACATTATTCCTATTTAATGTCTTACATCAACTCGGCGCACAAATACTGTGAAACTATTCGCTCTAATTTAGGTGAAAGTTCTTATATATTTATATTTTTTTAGTTGTAAATTTATACTGTTGTTAATTAGTTAAATAAGATACAGAAGTAAACTGAAAAACATTTTAAAATAGATTTTAACAATGATTTATTAAAGTATTAAGCAATATAATTCTTGTCTAGTTCTAATTGCTGACTGAATTCTATTTATCAGGTTGTATTTTGACCAATGATGCATATGAATAGATATCAAGTGCACTATGTGTTGATATCATTTGGTTAGAACCAATTGAAAGTAGTTATGAATTGAAAACCATCTACCATCAAAACAATAGTTGATTCAAATAAACTTGATTGCTAGATTTGAATTGGTGCTAATTATGTGACTGTTTGCTACTCACTGATAGGTCAGTAACCGAATTTCAAGACAACAGTAACATCTCGAATCACTCAGTGATTAGACCTATGACAATGATACTGAATTAAGTGGATTCAGATCCCTCAAAAACTATCATTTTTCTCCAGATTTTATAAACTGTTTATTAAATTTCAAGTTTATAGCATCCTGACGGTAGCATATAATCATCTATCATGATTACCCATCTTTAAGTTTATTTGTTGAACTATAGAAAGTCAATAAACAAAACTTCGAAGATTTTATTCTCCTGTCTGATGAGGTTGATAAAATAAGTAAGGTCAACTAAATTTATTGAAATCTCGATCGAGACTTTTATTTGAAATCCGCCATTGATTTCAGTGCAATTTTTAGTGTTAAATATGATGTTCGACGTTACTTCTGATAAAACAAAATATCTCACAGTCATCCAGTTGAGCTGAATTAATAAAATCAGCATACTAGATGCCAGGTTATGATCAAAGATTAGTATCGTCGACAAAGTTTAATCAAATTGTTTGTTAGCATAGTGTCAAAACAACTAGTTTTATCAGATTTTTGTGATAACAGAACTGACTGAACTGGTCATTTTCTCATGAAATCGGCTCCTAAAGATCCAGATGAGCAGAACAGATGATAAAGTAACTGGAAATGTGAATCACAATTTAGTTGTCTCCAAATTGAGACTTATCATTTTATACAAAACGTACTTAGTTTGAATTAGTCTACTTACTGAATACTCGTAAATTTATAAACAAATGATAAACGACTGAATTAATTGACAATAAAAATCAGTAGTAACTTCGTCTGGTTAACAGATACTTCTTTTTAACACAGAAAGGCAAATGGTTGGAATACAAACTGTAATTTCTGAGTCTTATGATTGTGCAAACGAAATTATATCATATCATTAAGGATGATTTAACGTCATGGTTGAAGGGGTTTTATGGAGATAAGCTTAATTTTTAAGTCATATTTCTTACAGTGTTCAGACGTCGAAATTCAAGTCATCAGTACCATTGGACGACCATCATATTAAATTGTAAATTGATAGGAATTGACATAATTCAACTAGATGACAATCAAGTGGTTCTAATGGCTAAGCAAAACTTGAACGTTCTGGGATTTTACTTTTGTTACAGTAATTGGTACCCGTTATATGTGAGTCTCAAACCAGGACGAAATAACTGCGTTTAATTTTCAGTCATACTCTACATGAAATTAGTCTGTGACGAATATAAACTACAAATAAGTTTTCTTCGATTCAGTAAACAAATATAATACATTAATTATCCACATTGAAAAAACTTTTATAATATCTACATATTATAATTTACTCACATTCAATTTAATGCTTATTTTGTAGTTCCCTTCAAAATTGACAATTAACAAAGATGAATTCATTATTACTCTGTCTTCCAATCAGAATTTAGCAAACGTCTTGTATATAACATACATCTCTTGCTTTTCTTTTCACTGAAAACTTATAAATCTAATAGTAGTATATAAAAATACTGTATTCAAATTGTCCTTCAGAGATATAATTCCTTTTTTTAAACATCCTTATATCCACTGATACCAAAATTTCAACAATTGAGTTAAAGTACGTAAATAATAAAACACTATCCACCACAATTTTTAATCATCTAAACAAGAATTATTTTAAATCTATGAAAACACCGTTATACTTGTCAAAAAACTAGTTAACAACATACAATATTAATCTACGTTTAAAAATAGAAATGCAATATTTTGTGTACAATATAAATAATGTTTTCATTATTGGCGGCCTGCTTGAGTATCTGGGCTACCTGTTCTTGCCATTTAGATATTTTGACAAGTTTATTGTTTTCTTGTGTGTTTCAAAACTTTATTATATTTATTAATCACACAACCTATTAAGATGAGTTTATGAAAGGTTAACAACCTTCCGCTGTACAAGTTACAAAAAAGCCAAGTCAGAGACATTATGGTCGCTGATAGTATGCATCTGAAAGATTGTAAATTATTTAGATGTCAATTTCTGAAGTGTTAACATTTAACTGACGACCGTCAAATGTTAATCGTCAGGATCACTCAAGAAATAAGAAGAAACTTGTTGAAATACTTCCTACTGAGAATTCTATATTGTACGAAGAATGTGATATTGAATAAAGCTCATAATAATAAATATAAATTAAAGGGGATGTGTATCATATTCAATATATCTCGGAAAAGAATGCATTTAATTTGCTATAAGTTTATTCAAGTCATTTAATTCAAATAAATTAAACAGTTTATTTAAAACTAACTTCTTGTTGGTTATTAGTTGAAAGGCATTAATAAAATTGTAATGCAATTTTGAATTCATTATTTCTCCCTATCTTTTTTTCACAGGACCTGGAACGATTTATTACATTCGAGTCATATCTGTTACAGAAGGTGGAGATGGTCCCGCTGCATACACTGTTGTAATGACACAAGACTCTTCATCAGGTAGATCTGAGTGACATTCAATGTAATATATGATGTAATGGTTATCGAAATCCCCTCATTTAGGTACAGTCTGTTTGAAAGGTTGATTTAGTGAACTTATGGGTTTCAGATGTCACAGTTAGTGCTAAACTGGATTTAAAAAAGAACAGGTCACTATCGCCTCAGTAATATGTGATAATTACCTTTATTGAATGACAGTAGAGTAATATACCTAATTTATTTAAAACAACTTAGTAGCAGGTTTATTTAGTGAGTTTTAATTATACATATTCTTATGTAAAGGTTAAAGATAGTTACAGTTGTCTAGTACGAACTGATAAAGATAATAAATCATCACATTAGAAAAATAAACATTGCTAGAAATCATGACATTAATTCAAGACAGCAAAAGTCAACTGAGTAAAAGCATTACATACGAAAGTAGGAGGAGATCAAACATTAATTTTTAACTACGATAAAAGAGTAATTAGACTAACTATACTTAAAGTAGCTAAAAATGTGTTGGTAATGGGAAGATTGAGATCATATCCATTGAAGAAGAAGATAAACGAATGGAGGTAAATAGAAGTTACTGATAAATCACCAAGATAGTATCAAGCACACCATTCAACTCGCTCTGAATACAGAACAAAGTTAAAGGGCCAAATGATATCTGTTTTTACTGCAGTTACTTATATCTCAGAAATCATTTGAACGTATAGACTGATGTTTATCATTAATTTGTACATAAATCGAAGAACGAGACATTTGCGTTTGCCTCCTGGAACACTTCAAATGATTGTATTGATAAACATTGCCTTGAATCTGTGAACTTTGTAATGCTACAGCGAAACTCGATCGAATATAACCAGAAGAGTTCTTTTACGAAGGTTTTTATTTAGGTGACTTATACAATGTTATCAGTATGGATTCATTGTATCTTCGTGTGATTTTAAAAATAAAGTCAAATGTCTTATCTACCAAAATACAGAATTTTATTCCATAGTATGAAACAGTATACACTCAAATGTTTCCCTTAATTATAATATTTTCTGGAAATTCCAACTTTTTTTCTTTCAAGCAACAAAACCGACCAGTCAAGGTTTACTTATCCCTGTAAATTTAGTAGTTCGGCAACTTGGCTCTACATGGGCACGTGTCGGATGGGATATGCCAAATGTTCCACAATCTATTAAAATGTCTATCAGTGGATTCCAAGTTAAGTATTATTCAGTGAAGTCTAACACAGACCAAGAAGAAGAAGGACAGGAAAATGAAATGGAAATAACAGATTATATCACTGAACAATTCACAACAAAAAATGCTGAAGAAAAGAAACACGAATTAAAATTAATCAATATGACCTTAACATCAAACCAAATTCATGACGAACATTTTGATATTATACTTCGTGATTTGGAACCTGCTACGCAGTATGAATTCGGTGTTCGAGTGTTGCATAATGAGGTGATATTTCAAGAAAATGATTCAAACGATAATGGTAGAACAGTGAAAACATATTTTTGGAGTATGGTTCAAGGATTTGAGACTTTTGGTAAAAGTAAGCTAACGATGAATGTATTAAACCAGTTTACTATACAATGTCTTATTCATTTCAGTATTTTCAAAACAATTTTGGACAAAATACTCAAATGCACAGTGTGACAGAAAAGGGAACCAATAATTTATTTGTCAGGTTTAACGATTATTCAGATAAAGTGAACTCCCGAGTTCACTAACGCTTATACTTAGGTAATTTAACCTCAGACATAAAGATTATGTTCCTCAAATTGTTTCTCCTGCTAACGGATCCCTTGTTAAATAGTTCAAACATAACTATTGAAAAATATTAACTAAGACAACAACCAGATTTATAATGTTGAAAGGACTGTGTCGATTAACTATTCTTAGACAACAAGTGATTTAAGTCTATTTTCCTCTGAATTAAATAATCATTTCAGTAAGTGTATCACTGTGAATGGTAAATCATCATGTCTACATTTGATTAGTATTGATAAGAACTGGTTTTATCCAATTACAAGCTTAGATTAGTTTCTCAAAAACATCTCTATATTCAGCCATTAATATCAACGATCTTTACTAACTGAATTACGTTTGGGATTTATCAGAAATGTGCAATTAGAATTTTACAATGGATAAAACCTAGGGACTTCAAATAATGCGGTGAGCATATTACACTACTTAGCCATTCAGTCGATGTTCACTTGAATACTTCTGATCATGATACATTATTTTGAATGAATAACAAGCATGAATTCTTATCATTTTACACATTAGCTTTACTCCACTATTGATAAAGTGAATCATTTAGGTATACTGGAGTATGAAAACTTTACTAAAAACAAGTGCATCTATGAAAAACTCATGGTGAAATGACTTGATTCTCGGTGTTCTGCCTCACGTTATTACCATTAAGATAGCTAACGACATAATGCTTAAAGCTCCTGATGTCGTGAGGGAAAAACTAGTAGCTGTCTAGCTTCTGAGGATCTAAGTAATGTTACGCTCATACGTTCATACCTAAAACGCCAAAACTATATATGATGTATGTATATATATGGCTTCTGTAGAATTCATTAATTCTGGAAGTAAAACGAATTGATCATGAGTTAATTTTCATTATTCAAAATTACTGTTAACTTAGTTTCATTTTGTTTTAACGAAAATGATTAATTTTTGAGTCAAAATTATCTTCAAATATAAAACCGTACTTTTTCATCCGTAAACTCGTATTTGGCGTTTATTACTGCTTTCATATTTATCTGGATTATTATTGAGATCATGAATCGGTCGATGTTAGACTACCATTGAAAACTTGGAAGCCGTGAACGCACGTCTCTTCCTAGTATGGGACTCTTCAGTGGTGGGCATCCACGGTCCTGCACGCAAACGCTTAACCTTCAAACCACTGAGCCGGCATCTAATTGTGTTGATGTCTAACTTCAAACAATCCACAATATTGAGCAACCATCTTCCATTGATTTTGGTGGTTAACTTCTTCACACCTGACATAGATTAACTTCACTGGTCACGGCTCCTCACTAAAACATCAGGTTTATAATGACGGCCTAACATTGGTCGATTCGTGATCTCAATCAAAACCCAACAATCTTCACAACCCTGTACTGATAATTATCTAGATTAGTTAGAATTGAGAAATGAACAAATTCAACAATCAGCTATTTAAATTACACTTTTTAGGTAAATTGTTTCACATTAGAAGTACAGAAGATTGAATAGCAATCATTTTGTTTGTTTGATAGTCCAGTGATTTTGTAATACATAAATCCAGTTGTACAAATGAGAAAGCAATCATATACTTGAAGGACAAATACATTTAAAATAAATTTCCTTAGATTCCTTTCAAACCTTCCCACGACTTATAAAGTTTAGTAGTAAATTGTGTATTTTGAGGTCAGATTGGGAAAAGTAGCTAAAACATTTAGTTGATATGCTATTAAAACTGACATTAGTCATTATTAAGTTGGATAATATTTCAGATATCTTTAAAATTCTATTAAAATTAGAAGGTCAAATAGTATTATCATCATTTGAAGTGAATAGTTAACAAACAATTTTATCCTACTTATTCATATAGATCCATTATACATAGTGTTTCAAGATGTTGGTGATCTTTAAATAATATAATATTGATAATGTTAATATATTTGTAATATTGTGGTGAATGGAACCTGGTTGGGGACAATCGAATGTAATTAGGCACGATTTGCAGATTCACTAAATTCTGATAACCATACAGTCAACAGTTAATTTGCAAAATAACAACCCATTGTCTCAATCTTAACTGTTCCTTATGCAAATATCAGTCCGTCTTCCCTGATTTCATTGTTCATGCATTTTCGTACCGATTTCGCTTCATTCCCGTTCTTTCCTTATCGATCTTCTGCCAAAATACATACTATGTCTGACCATCACCATATATTAGTTATATGGATATAAGTAGACCACACCACAATATATCATTGGGATATTACAAATATATTATTTTTATTTATAACAATTATCAATAAAGAAAATAATACCTTGTACACAATAGACGTGCATAAATCTCAAGTAATATAATTAAAAGAAAATGTTATATTCTTGCTTTCAATAGAATTTCACATTTATCTTTTGTCTTCTCTATTTTGCAACGTTGCGGGTTCGATCGTTAAGTAGTCTAGTAGTACGCGGCATAACAAGAATCTAAAGCTCTAGTTATAACATAAATCATCAATCCAGTATTATTTAAAATGTAATATTTGATTAAAACAGTTCTAGCTTGTAGAACCCTAATAATAATTTAAGATGTTTATAGTTAATTCATAGATTTTCGTTATTTATCTATAAATTAGTAGGGAGAATTCTCGTTATGACGTCATTTTTCCATTGGATTCTGATGAGTAATTGTTTTTTTTTCTGAAAGCAGTTTAGAAGAAAATCATCGATATCATACAACATTTTGTACAAGAACTATTTTACGCCAATTTTTTAATGTCATGTTTAAATGCTATAAGAAACATTGAAACTCGAAAATGTCTGGATAATTCAAATGGGTTAAATTCAGTTGGATATTAAAACTAACTGACAAATTCTTATGTGAATAATTTATACAAGAACATAATAACATCATTTGCTGAAATAAATATACCTTGTGAATCCTAGAAACTAAGATGTTTTTTATGTGGATTAAGCAGTTTCAAAACTACGGAAGTACCATTCATATGTTAATTTATTAGGCTTATATCCTATTTGTAGTAAATTATTAATCTCTGAATAAATAATGTATAGAATTCAGTGAAACTCCCTACTGGAATGTTAAGAAATATATTCATCTTATTCAAAACTTACCATGATCTTAACTACAATCCCAGGAAATCAACCGAAGTATGGGAATACATATCTACCTAAATAATTCAGTTAAATAGTGTCAACTTGTTAATAATTATGTTTTTTATTGTCCTAAAATTATGCAAATAGTGATTATTCATATAAGAGTAAATATCTTCTCTACTATAGTTTATGACAGTGTATATGACCTAGACTGACCTTTAGTCTTTTATAGAATAATTATTTAGGCGGTAAGATGAAAAAAACATCAAACTAATAGTTATCCATATATGTATCCATATATGACGTATTCACAATAAAAGTTTCTGATATCATAATCGTCTCTTTATTAATATTGAATTTGGAAATGACTAATTATTTATTAAGACTAATGAAAAACAAATAAATTATGCAATCTGAAGTTAATTGTCAGAGTAATCTAACAGCTTTATTTATGGTATGATGTTATGATATGAAGTTTATAAGTATCATGATTGTTGACAATATGCAAAGTGCTATAAGGAACATTTTGCATCGGTTGAATGACATTAGTTCTTAGGAAACTTATTGCATATATTATGAATCTTGAGTGGTATAATGTTGAATATCTTACATAATTAATAGTTTTACTGTAGAATTGTTAGGAATATTTGTTTTTTGTGGAAGAAATTCATACAATTAACTATTGTGTACAAACCAGGGTATGAAGTGCTAATGAGTTGACCGGTACTTAATTAGAGTGGATTTCTTAAAATGTTAACATTAAATGTTCTATTTTCCACAAGCATCCCTAATAGTTGTACCTTTGACTCTTCGAATTCACTCAATCACTGAAAAAAAATGTTACTAGCTGTCTTCGATAGACAATTTGTTGAACAATGAACTGATATTAGCTAGTCCATCATTAAAAACACGGAATCACTATTCAGTCGTTTCGTCCGATTGTGCGAGTCCTCAGCATCCACAAATTCGGACAGGAGAATTGAGGCTGATATCCGAACAACAGAGCCACTCAGCCCTTTTATGTTTCCAAAGATGGTCTAGTTAAGATCACTTTGTGATTTAAACTATGAAAATTTCACAATTTACAAAGATCTCTCCACACATTTTCTTAGCACTATCTATCAATATGAAATTTAAAGGTGATAATCAATTAATCCCTAGTCATCAATAAATTACTATTAGTTTGTACATAACTCGCTTTGGGTTGAAATTTAAGTAAAATGAAAAAAGATATGCCAGCTCATTACTTGCTTGTCATATTGTGAAGGAAATAGCTTTACTCAATAAATTTGTTGAAGCAAAGGTTGTTAGATGATAGGATAGACTTGAGTTCAATGATTTTCTGTACTGCGTGATTTCATCATGGACATTTCATTGTACTGAATTGTTAACCAGTTAAAAAAAATTAGTAGGCAAGTATAAATTCAGTGAACAGGTAAGGAAAAGGAGGCAGTCAGAACAAAGATTCAGAAAATGACCAAATAGTTTTTAAAATTCCACATTAGTAGTAAATGGTTAAATTATTCCGGAGTTCTCAAGAGTGTTGAACTTTGAGTGATTCCATGCATTATACACCCAATGGTCGATAAAATGAACATTCTACTTGCTTTTAATGACCAAGTTACATGAAACCATATAGCTATTGCAATACTATTAAAATGATGCAAATGAATAGGAAAACGTTTTCCAACATTCTTTCGCTAAATAGTTTTTTATTCTTGATTTATGTTTAAGGTCCAAAGGATGCACCGACAAATATTCGTTTATCGAAGTTAAGATTAACCAATAAATTGCATACAAAACTTCAGTTGTTAGATTTCTCAGCTATACAAACTTCTTCAGATATAATGCATAATGATATCATACATGATCAAAACAATGATAATAATAATAAGCCTAGTGCACACTTTCTAGTCACAATGTTTATTAAATGGGATCCACCAACTTATCCAAATGGAAGAATACTTGCATCGGCTCTACATCTAACCACAAATATGAAACAATCTACAAGAAAATGGATAGAAAGATCAGTGAATGGTGGAAGTACAGAAGCAGGCTTACTACGGTTAAAACCAAGTACACTATATTTTGTGAAAATCACTGCAAGAAATCAACACGGCCGATCACCATCTTCAAATATTATTGCTTTTTATACACCAAACGGTATGAGTTTTAGTGTTCGTTTTTTTATTGGAATGGACTTATAATATAAATTTAATTGTTTTCTGTCAACTTAAAGTTGATGAATATTGATTTGTTGTAATTTTGAAAAAGTAGTTTTATCAAATAAATTAAAGAGACTTATAAATATGTCTACAATGTAATGATGTTACTCGATTGCTTCCATTACTCACATTCATATAAATTAGTTGTTGATAGAACGAATACCATGATCTATGTGCTTTTCAAACCCAACTCATAATAATCTCATTAAATATAAGATGGGTATGAGTTGCATTGCGGCAGAAATCATCTCGATATTCAGTTTTATTTTTATGAGTATACACTTGTTTTGTATGAATATAAATAATTCAGTTAAATTCATTTTTGTATTCGTTGTTTGAATCTTCTTATTCATGTTTAATACTGCAACTGATCAGTCACATATTGTCTCATATGTATCCTGTGTAGTTTGTCTCGTTATTGCCTGAAGTCACAGGATGTACATATGTCAATGAGAGATTGATCAATTGCAGTCCTAAACATGAATGTGAAGATTCAAACAACCAATATAAAAATGAATTAAAATCCACCTCAATGCATAAGCTAGTGCCTATCTGAACTCAGTAGCTAAGTGAATAACACGATAATGTTTGAAGTGAATGGTACTGGTGTAGTGAACATGAACACGAATGGGGACAATCGAATATATTGGAGCACAAAATTACAGAATATCTCACTGAAATCCGACAACCATACAGTAAACAGTCGATTTACAAACTATCAGTCAATTGTCTCAATCTTGACTGTTCCCTCTGGAAATATCAGTCCATCGTCTGGGAGTGAACATCAATTCTGAGATTCAGGTACATCTGGCTACCGAGTCGCAAATAGGAAGAAGCACGCATCCTGAATTCCACTGCTAGCCACCATTCATCCCTTCTTATAATTGACTAAAATATTACCTTTAGATCTTGTCATGAAAGTATCATTAAATCTATCCTAAAATTATCTAGAGTAGTTTCCATGTCTTAACATCAACTAAAGAATCACCTTAATAATTATGCTATAAATTATTAAATCCTAATTCAGCTGTCAGATGGGAAACTTGACAGGTACCGGTTCACTTATCATGTTGATAAATAATATTGAAGATTTCTGAATTAAAAATGAAACCTTTGTTCAATTTTCTTTTGTGATATTGATTCCCGATGAAGTTTAACTTTGAAGCAAACAAAATCTTTACAAAGCTGTCTTACTTTAATTTTCATTGCCTTGTTTATATTTGATCTAAGATTATTTTTTTCATTTTGTTTGTTATACTACTGAAAATGTTGTAAATTAAATATAGTGTATTTAAAAAATTATAAGCTACTTCTAATGATGTCACCAGAAACGATTCTACTCGGTCGTTTAAGAACATTTTTAATGATAAAATCTAGTGAATAGTTAAGTAATCAATGATATTGGAAATCATACATATGTAGTGGTGTTAAAGTTTGGTAAATTATCATAACCCTTTTCTGCTTACAATAATGCTTTTCATATAAATCTTATTTTCCTAGTATAAATCATGAAGTGTTTTTAGCTAGACTAACATTGAATACCTGGAAGCATTGGACGCCCTTTTCGTTCGAGTCTGGGAGTCTCTAACAGTGATCATCCGCAATCTCGTTGAGCGATCTCGTGAATTAGTTCGAGACATGTACACATCGGATGTCGACTAAGTGGTTTGGAGGCTAAGCGTTAGCACGGAAGGCTAAATCCTCTAGGTTTGATCCCCTGTTGTGAAGTTGTAGTTGTACATTATTAAGTAGTGTCACACTCGAACAAACTACCTGTTCATTGATTCCAAGTTTCCAATAAAAGTCTAACTACGATCAGTTCATGATTTAAACTTTAAAAATTCTAGTCTCCACAAATCCTCCTACAGTAGCAACAATCTTATTTCATTAAAAATTCTGACTGTTTTTACGATTAAGATATCAGTATAAACAGAAAACTTGATAACTCATACAGTAGATGATTTTATTGTTTTTTTTAAAAATTATATTTGTACTAGTGTTTCGTATGTGTAAATAGGTATGTGTTTATACTTCCGTATTAAAGAAATATCCTTTATTCTATTCATTATGGTTTATTTTTATAAAAAGATATTTAAATACAAAAACAAGCATAATTCATGTACAAAAAATAAAAGGTAATGTAATTTCTGATAATGCATGTATGATAAACTATCAGCTATTTCTGGGGATTTACAGTTTTCCCAGAATAATAGATCGATTCATTATTTTATATATGGAAAGAATTTCTATGATCAACTATAAAGTGATGTAATAACTTTTATTGATTGGAATCAGTGTCAAATTACTTATATATGTATAATAAAATGAAAGTGTAAAACAAATCATCCTAGTTTAATAATACAATAACAAGAATATGGAACCTACTATTTTAACACTATTCATTTAAAAAAAGTAGACTGAATTGAATTTAATAGTAGTGAATCGTTAAAAATACTACCATACATCTATTCTAATGTATTATATCATACGTCATGAAAATGCATCTTAGATCCTTAACCAATTTAAAGTTTTCAAAATATTCTTCATCTACATTAGACACTAAATTGAAACCCTTTTTGATACAGTATATGTAATAAACTTCATTTGAAAAACGATATCGGTATAAAATAGAATTATCTATAATCCCACTTTACTACCCGTTGCATCACAACTGATTATTAGTCACATTTTGAATATATTGAACTGATCAGAACTTAACACTCATTAATCGATAACCCAATATGTGAATCCAATTCACAAAATCTTAAGATTAAACAGCTATAATAGAGAAATATAAGTAATTTGGTAAAATACTTAGTCATTCTTTCCTCACACCCTCTCTCTTTATGTTGATTGCATGTGAATAGGTCTTAAGTCGAAGATTTGTCTGATTAGCCTCCGTCCTTCTTCATAATTTTACTATTTTGTCAACTGAACTAAATTCTTTATCCTTTGAAATTTATCGTTAACGTATATTTTTCCTGGAATTTAGTCTTTTTGAAAAAACAACAGAAATCAGCCTATAAATTTTTTATTTTATTATTTATTTCCTCTTATCGCAAGTCGGCTTCATTTCACACAAATGTATCATCATCTACTTGACTGCGGTCAGCCTGATGTATTTTGCGGCTGACTTAAGTTTCTTTATCAGTATGGGATGTGAAGATTTTGAAATATTGTTAGACATCACAAATTGATCTAAGTTAGACGACGTTTGAAAAGCTGGTAGAAGTGGACGGTATCAGTGCATTACAGCTCGGTCGTCTGATGGTTTGGCGGTAGCTCGCGATACTGAAGGTTCTGTATCCAAATACTAGACACAGGGTCGTGGATGCACGGGTCAGAGGAGTCCCTAGCAAAGACGAAACTGCTGTGCAATACTTTTAGGCCTTCAGTGGACGTCTAACTTATGTTGCTTCGTAATTTTTAAAAATATTCTTTGATTTCGCAATATATATATTTGTAATTAAAATGTCAAAAGTTCACATTAGCAAATTTCAGTCTCATTTTATGGATCTGTTATATCAATAGAGGTGTACTAAAAGACTAGACAAGTTATATGGTATCAGCGTACATAGCTTATTTAGTGTAAACTGGGCTTATGTTGAACATTATAAGGTTTCAGTTGATTGGGCTAGATGTTTAATATATGTGTAAATGAATGAAATATTCTCCAACTACAAAATATACTCTGATCATAAAACTTTAAGACGCTTATCATTTCCCAATTGGTTTTATAATTTGAACTTTCTTCAATAATCCAAATGTTGATTGTACACTTAAAAACATTGTTTCCACTATAAATGTTTTCTTGTCGAACTTAGTAACCACTCCTTGACATGAAAATAAATTATATTTGTTCTCCCTATCTAAGTTATACATGTATATAATACTGATAATCGAGGAATATATTCAGTCATTATAGACTATGAAAAAATATGACTTAATGAATGTAAAGATATAAATTTTCAAAGGATACTCTAAACATAGAATCCACTTCGGTAGCTCACATCAGAATAGATAATATGTTTATTTATTTGGTTTTATTTAAACACAGAATAATTGGTACGCCGCACAAATCTCATTTGATTTGTGTGAGGGCTGAGATATTACCCAGGTGCCCAAACTGAAGCAGGTGGTTTTCTTAAGGGACCACACCCGGAGCCTTTGACCTAAAGATCTGATCCACAAGGCAGTGGAGCATCGTAAGGAGATGCAGTCCCATTGTAGCCGGTGACCAACAACTGGTTCATACGCCATTTGTTCCTTCAGGATACTGGAGCTCATGTGCACCATTGGTTTGGAATCAGGGTTTTCCAACTCCCCTAGGTGGATCCTCCACATCCACCAACCCAGTTAAAGCGCCGGACATTCGCTTTTCGTCCTCTCACTTTTGTGAACAACACCCCCGCCACGAGAAGGCAGTGAGTAGGACTTCCCTGGCAGAGGCTATATACGCGTGACCATGTGAGAGCATTTCGAGAGGGGGAGCTGACTCTCCCCACTCTCGGCCGTACCAGGGCATTCGGGGGCAATGATACTATGTATTGTATACTAGTACAAAATATGTAATTATCGATGAATGGAGGATGAATCATCTTTGGTGTATGATAAGTAAAAGAATGTATATTAAGAAATCATGTCTGTAACGATAAAAAATTACGCTAGCGTTTATTATTTAGGAAAAAAAATAAAGAACAGTTTTGAATATTTCTCAGAATAGTAGAATATAGGATTGTTTAATAAAGTATATCATGGTTAAAGGTAATGTGAATAACAGTTATCAGTTATTTCATAACGTTTACTATCACCTTACACATAACATATTCACTAATTATCTTCAATTACATCAATTATTCAAAAAAAGGAAAATTATAATGAGAATTAAAATAAGTTACTTAATTAGGGCGTGACAACTAAGTTAAATTGTAACTATCTAATAGATTTACTTTAAAAGAAAATTAAACTGAACCATTTCAAAAGTATAAAGATAAAATCAATTATTTCAATAATTTTTTTGGGACCGAATTGTTGGTGCTATTAAAATCTTTAGAATATGGAAATTATTTCATTTACTCTTATCACTAGTCGATTTTTCAATATTCTAATAATGTAAATTTGTGAAGATACATTTACTGGCCAACATTCTATCAAGTTACAAATCTAAATTTGTGAATGATTTTGCTAAAAAAATCAAATTTAACCGATTGAAATCATGATTATTTTAAATAATTAGTGGTTTTATAAACCAAGATGGATAGTTACTGACAGTGGAATCCAGGACGCCAGTTTCGTCCTATTTGAGACTCGTCAGGTGGATGTACCTGAATCTCAGAGTTGATGTTAACCCTGTGACTGGAACCCAGTTCCGTTCACTTCAAACTCCATCGCGTTATCCACTTAGCTACTGAGTCCTGATAGCCAGCTGCTTGTGCGATGGGGTGAAGTTATATTCACTTGATGTTGTTTACTTGTATCTTCCCATTGTTATTTAGGACCAAAATTGATCAGTCACTTATTGGCATGTGTGTATCTTGTGCGGACTGCCTCGATATTGTCTGAAGTCACAAGCTTTATAGTCGTTTTGATAAAATTTGAAAGAAGACTATCAGAACTATGTGACATATTGGCGCTATACAGTTCAGATAATCTGATTACACATGTACTTGATAAGAACATTAGTAAATGAAAAATGAAAAGGTCAAGTAGATAGATGGAAGGTGAGAGAGAACAAGTTTACTAGAGAAAACAATGTAAATCTTACCACACTGTATAAACAAAAAATATTACCAGGGTATGTTAAGGATGAGGAAGAAAATTGTTTTGTTTAAATCTGCGCATGGTCATGGCTTCGATCAACCTTGGTATGTGCCCTTGAACAATTTGTATAGAAACAGAAAAGCTGAGTGGTGGTCAATCTCATGACTTATTTCAACTATGTGTTTAGTAATAGGGGACGATAGATGTTCATCATCTACTTTTATTGGGTCAATTGATTTTATTTATTTTCGCACATATTAATCTCCTTAACAAGTATCTGTATGATCAGATTATTTGAAATGTATTACACAAGCATGTTGCCTAGTTCCAATAATCTTCGTCTTCTTATCCCACTACCCAGGATTTTTATAATTTTGTAAGTTCCAGCATAAATGTTTGAAAAAATAGATATATGTGAGCGATAATATAAATAATGCTTAAAAAACAAATGAGGTTGATTAGTAAGACATATTCTTGAGCACAGCAGTTGTATTTAAATATACATTTGCATTGAAACTATAAGACTTTATTAATAAAGTTAACTTCGGACAAATATCAGAAACCATAATAGTCTGATTAAAGCTAGATAATGTTTAATTAGTGGATAGGATACAGTAGTTATACAAGTAAAGGACAGTTTATAGTTGTCACTAACTCAATATAGTTTGATTGCAGAAATAAATATATTTTCTTCGTGGAAAGGTTATCAGATTTCAAGTTGTTAATATTGTGAACGCATTCGGAACTCACTAATGGATTAACACTATACTCATCAAGATAGCTGGGATATTGAGTTGGCACTGATAACGCCTTAAGTTAAAATGAAATAACTGCCTACTGTTTATTCGTTATCAGTTTATTCAGATATATTGATATGCCATAAGAAATAACTTCTAGTAATATATGGACCCATCTTAATCTAATAAATAACTAAACTGATTACATTCTTGATTATGCCTTAGTTTCGATAAAGCAATTAAATGTAAATCTATGACCATAATTAAATTTTTCTCTTTATTTCCATTATAACCATATATTCAGTTATATGTAAAACGATGTCAAACTATTCGTCCTAATATCGATGAATATTCGTATAACATATATTCAGTTAATTTTATTTCCTGTAAACCTAAGATATTTACGTGTATCAACTCATATATTGCTTTTAAAAATCAACCATTTTTTAGTACAGTGTTATGTGTTCGAATTTTTATTTCTAACAGAAGTCTCTTTTAATAGTTGAGATCATGAGTCAAATGAAGCTAGACCACCATAGAAAACCTGGAAGCGCTGGACAGCCCTTTCGTCCAATTGTGAGACTCCTCAGCAGTGTGCGTCCACGATCTCTCCATATGAGATTTGAACCCAGGACCTATTAATCTCACGCGCGAGTGCTTAACCTCTAGACACTGAGACGGTCTCTTTACCAAGTAGATTATTAGGTTAATCAATCCCAGAGTTATTGTCCAAGGGTATTTAATATAATAGCTTAAAATTGAAAATCTAAAACCTAAGATAACTTTAGGTTGAAGTTTACTAATTTGTAAAGAAACACGACTCATTAAAAGCTGTTAGTTGATTGAGTTTTAAATATTTAATTACAAAGTAATGAGTGATATTAATAAAGATTATCCATTATACACCTCTTTCAACGTTATCAAATATTATTGTCTATTACCTTATATTTATGTATATTCAATAACAAGAATACATGTGTATATATCGGAGATATTTTTCTTCGTATTTATGTTAATTCAGTATTTTCATTTATTTTTTTTTAAAAAAGAATTTTTTTTCTTCATTTAGTTGCTAATCATATGTTTTACTTTATTGAGTATTGAGCATTTTCCATTGCAAATCTTTATTGACACTTCTGTTGGTATTTCTCTTGGCTATTCACACGAATGAACATTTAGGACAGATTGGTCATATATATACATATAACTTCTGAATAACCATTTTTTTACATAGACAAACACATGTAAAAACCTGTGCATAATTCAAATTCACTAAAAGGGTATATATATACATTACATTCAAAGTATAAATGATTTGAACAAAGAAATAACAGTGGACATTAATAAAACCAACAGAATGAATAATTCTTAGAAAAGATAAATAATACATATGTGTATACTATTTAAATTCTAGACTGAATTAATATGTATATAATAATATGACAAATTTACGGTCTAGTTAGAATTGATATGAATATATATATATATATATATATATATATATATATATATAGATATAGATAGATAGATAGATAGATGGGTTTTTATTCAGATAAAACAAGCTTATCATTGAACAGTTTATTGATAATGAATAAAGAATTCTTATTCACTAGACCTTTCTTTTTCCTTTTTCTAATATAAACAGAAAAGATTGCGACTTTATTTCTTTTTTCTCCTACTCAACCTCAGAGAAAGTTATAGAATTGGAATTGATTTATGAAATATATTGACTATTTTCACTTTAATGTGTAGTGAATAGGTACCAAAGAGAACTGACAGTCTATCTATTCATATGTATTGATATTTTAATTTTCAGTAAAACATTTAGATGATGATGATTATAACAATGAAAAGATTCTTTTTTCGGTTTTGAAAAGATACTCAGGATGTTTGTATATGAATGAAGGATATTTTTTTCTAATTTAAGTATTCATTAGTTTCAACAATTCACTATCCAAATTAATAATTCGAGAAGAGATAGTCAAGTTTAAATTTACTATGAATATTATTGTTAAAATTTCATTTCATGTACAAACTTTATTGAACAAAGATGGATAGTGATCTATAGCGCTATCTACTACCGCTCCTTCTGTATCCTATAATCATCCTTTCATACCATCCAGCTCTACTATCTTAAGTCACGCATCTTACCACCTTGATAATTACTTTATTAATA
>NC_031495.1:58235807-58244625 GCF_000237925.1 Schistosoma mansoni
TATTTATCTATAGAACATGGACTTTTGAAACTTTATTTTTTCTAAACCTATAAACAGTATACTATTTCATTCTAGGTATTCTGCTATAGATAGGGTTTTAGGTTAGTTAATAATATGAAACCACCGAACTGTTGAACTTTGAAAAGTTATGGAAGGAGTTCTATTTCATTGAAGTAAAGTTAGAAAGAAATCTAAAATTTGTAGTTTGAATTACTTATTGGTGTACCATCCCTATGAGTGAATTCTAATCACCAAACAATATCGTTAGATAAATGAGTTTAAAAAGAAAAATCAATCAATTTGAACTGAGTAGCTTCCTACAAGTTCAGATAGTACTAGGTTCTGTTTCTTGTATGTTCCTTAGTGCTCTTCATTCTAAAGTTTCAGATTACGACGAAACGATTGCTCATTTTTAAGATGTTTTCAATGAATTTACAATGAAGCTTTGTTCGTGTTGAGATTGTTTTTCAAATTCATTGTTTCAGTTTATGCTTAACAGACAAATACATGATAAACAAACTTAAGCTTGGAACATATCAGATATCTGTATAGACTTTTCTAAATGTAGCTTATCACTTTTTCAAAAAATCAAAAAACCCAGTTGTGTCAATCTTATGAATTTTCCATAAAGATAAATTGATGGGTAAAATTTTTATTTATATTTAACGAGAGATTTGTTTATATTACTAACTGTAAGTAGTTATAAATTTGTTATTCTCTGAAGATATAAAGAGGATATAAGAATGCCATGAATAATATTAATAATAGTAATCTAATAATAATAGGATGTTTATAATTGATTAACAGGGAATTTGATTTTCAGAGTGATAAACACATGAAATGGTGAATATGTGTAAGTTATTAATACAATAACCGATCAACATTCAAACACCTACCTTCAAGAATTATAATGGTTCAATCACTTTGTTTATCTGACATGATCGTGCTTCCCGAAGAATGTTTATTATAAAAAATATCATTGAATATAAATCAATAGACGTTTTGAATTGACGCTAAACTGATCATCATAATAAAATATATTATGTTTTTCTCATTTGAAATTTAATATTATGCTGAAAGTACTGACATAGAAGTGAAAATAAGCTCCAAGTGTGTCGTAACGTGTCATTGCTATTTAGTGATTCTTTTCCCTCATACAATTGGATTGGATAGTATATTCTGATTTCTGGAAGTTGAAGGGCTAAAGGCCAATTGTTCAAACAAATCAACTTATTGTTAAGCATATGCTCTGAGATCTCAACGTCCCGAGTGTGATCCTTAAAGTTAGGGATACTAAACTTGTTCGTTTTCTGGGATTAATTAACTTGAACTTTCTTGGTACTATTTAAAATTGTATCCAGCTGACGAAAAGTTACTAGTTTTTTTCTAAGAAATACACAAAAAAGTATTATGTCAGGGAATTAATTTCTCTAATCATTAGGACATTGCAAATATGAATAATGTAGATAATTGATTAGATGCTATTTAGTATGGTTATGATTTCTGTTCACAAACCAATCTACTCTTCGTTCAGTATGATCGATCTATTAAATCTTAGCTTGTTGGTGATTGTTTATGTTATTCAGTGTATAAGATAATAGCAAATTTTTTATTTTCTCGATGAAATAGATAACAAACAGATTATTTGCTTACTATTGTTTTAAGGTGAAATTTCGACTCTACTTAATACGGAGTGCTTCACATTTATTTTAGCTTGTAGACTGGGTGACTAACAATAGAGACAACCTTATCGTAAAGTACAGCACAGAAATCCTTATTCACAACTACTTTTTGTGTTTATATCTCTTTTATTCAGTTCGCTCTTAAATATTTTCATTTATTCATCTTTTATTATTTATATATTTTAATTAAAGCTAATTTTCACAGTAACTCGGATATAATATTTTCCTTGTTACGTAATACATTCTTACGATCATACTACGCTATATATAATTCTCTATTACAAAATCGTTTTTTTCTCAGCATTTCTGTTAAGAACATTCAACTTTAATAATAACAATGCTTTTAATTATTGAAGATGTAATCAACGTGAATTCTAATACATATTGGCTCTAATTGCTTGTTATAGATTTATAGCTACGTATAAATGAATCAATTGAACATTAAAAAACTAATTAATGATTTAGTATAGATTGAATTTAAACAAAATCAGTAAAATAGATTCGTAATCATTTACAAAACTCTTATTAACGTTTTCTACCTTCGAAATGATTGACTCAGATTCGAAACCCTTGGAAGGCTTTAATCGGTTCAACATTTCATTAATCTTTTGTCGACATTCAGTGAAGAACACAAAACATTTATCTCTTGTAATATCTGTTAACTGCTTCCAACAACTTGATAACAGGCTAAAACACTAATACACTTTCATCCTTTGTCAATGAGAAAAGAGATGATACTACTTTTGTAACATCCTACTACTAATCCATTTTTCTACTGGTTGTTTGAATCTTCCCATTGATGTTCAACATTGCAATTGATCAGTCTCTTATTGACTCATGTGCATCCTGTGAGGATTGTCTCGAAATCGGCTTACGTCACAAGATACCCGTATACCAATAAGAGGTTGATCAATTACAGTCCTAAACGTCAATGGGAATATTCAAACAACCAATATAAAAATGAATTAAAATTCACCTAATTGAATAAGCAAGTTACTATCTGAACTCAGTAGCTAAGTGAAAACTCAATGACGTTTGAAGTGAACGGTATTGGGTTTGAGTTTTTGAGTGAACATCAACTCTGTGATTCAGGTACACCCAATTGATGAGTTCCATATCCTATAACCAGCTTGCATTGAGAAACAAATAACCTTATCAGTAATAGTCATCAATTTTCTGGATGAAAAACGACTTAAAACATTCTATTGTCCAAAGCTTTGAAGAAGGATGCATTCTATAATATATAATATAGATATATATTGTATATATATATATATATATATATATATATATATTATCGGCTTGAAATGTCTCTTTAATGCATTTAATTTAATCAGATTTTTCAAACACCTAATAGTTTTTTTATCGTTACATATAACTAATTCAAAATTTCATTACCCATTCTTTTTTTCTATTACTTTCTTTTGTCTCCATTATATTCATCAACTTACCTTGTTTCTAATAAAAAGCCGATGGATCTGGGGGTGGAATAATTCAATTTACAAAAAATTATTATCATCTAAATGATATTCATGAAACATTCGATAGAATTCAACCATTTCCTAATGAAAATGAATTAAATCAATTAATAAAAACAAATGATAATATTGATACAACTAGTACCACTACTACTAATAATAATAATAATAGTAGTAAATTAATTGATATTGAAAATTTACATTGGATCATATTGGGTGGTGCAATTGGTTGTGCATTAGTCATTATGATTATTATTACATTGGCTTTATTAATTCGTTGTCGAAAAATAAAATTATCTACAAATTTAACTAAAAGGTTAGTTCAGCATGCATAAATATATCTGTATGTATATATCTTCAGTTTTTAAATACCAGTCTCGTTTTAACTGACCTTAGTAACTGTATTTACTAATGAAATGGGAATAGTATTCCATAGGATGATCATTGTTGTTTTGCTTTTTTTTCTTCTTTGAATTTAAAAATAAACTTTCTTGAAAATATTTTTTTTATTCACCTGCCGTCTTTATTCATAATGTTATTATTGTTTATATATATATATTTTTGAAAGATTAAATAAAAGGTAAAGTAAAAACATAATAACATTTGGCGCCAGTGAATATTGAACATTGAATAATATTAGAAAAGAATACTTCTGCTTTAATAATAACAATAGTTATTATTATCATTATTGATGTTTATGATGATAATAACATTATGATCATGACTTTTTTAGACAGTATAAACAATAGTTTCAATTGGGTATGATTCAGTTATTTTGAATTAAGGGATCGAAGGTGGAAATGAATGAAATGCTAAACTTATAGAATAATATTTATGGAAATGTGTGAATTCGTATGATAAATTTATAAAGTTACGTAGAGTAGAGATATTCTTTGTTACTAAATAGAACAAAACATGAGATAACTTTATGACAAAACAAAGAAACTCGCTGGAAATTACCGTAGACCAGAACGATCAGTGAAAACCAAAGAAGGCAAGGTAATCTTCATCAATGAAGAAAAACGAAATAGGTGTATAGAACACTTCAAAGAACTCTCGAATTGACCAGCTCCACTTAACCCAACCAACATCGAATCATCACCTACAGATCTCCCAAGCGATGTTGGCCCACTAACAATTGAACAGATCAACATGGACATCAGACAAATCAAGAGCGGCAAAGCAACAGGACCATACAACATTCCAGCAGAGGCGCTGAAAGCAGATGTAGCAGTAATTGAAAAGATTCTCCACATACTCTTCAGTAAGATTTGGGATGAAGAACAAGTGTCACCGACAGACTGGAAAGAAGGACACCTGATCAAAATACCAAAGTAAGGAAATCTCAGCAAGTGTGATAACTACAGGGGCATCACTCTACTCTCAATACCAGGAAAAGTCTTCAACAGGGTATTGTTAAACAGAATGAAGGTCTCCGTGGACGCCCAACTTCGAGATCAACTGGCTGGATTTCGTAAAGATCGATCGTGTACAGACCAAATCGCAACTCTACGTATCATTGTGGAACAATCAATTGAATGGTATTCATCACTCTATATCAACTTCATTGACTACGAGAAGGCATTTGATAGCATGGACAGGACAACACTATGGAGGCTTCTTCGACACTACGGCGTGCCTGAGAACATAGTCAATATCATACGGAATGCCTATGATGGATTAAACTGCAAAATCATACATGGAGGACAACTCACTAACTCGTTTGAGGTAAAGACCAGTGTCAGGCAAGGTTGCTTACTCTCATCCTTTCTCTTTTTCCTGGTGATCGACTGGATCATGAAGACGTCAACATCTGGAGAGAAGTACAGGATACAGTGTACAGCTAGGATGCGGCTGGATAATTTACAGTTCGCAGATGATCTGGCTCTTCTATCACACACGCAACAACAAATGCAGGAGAAGACGACCAGTGTAGTAGTAGTCTCAGCAGCAGTAGGTCTAAATATACACAAGGAGAAAATCAAGATTCTTCGATACAATACAACATGCACCAATCGAATTACAATTGACGGAGAAGCTTTGGAGGATGTGAAAACCTTTACATACCTGAGAAGCATCATTCATGAACACGGTGAATCTGATGGAGTTGTGAAGGCGCGGATAGGCAAAGCAAGAGCAGCATGTCTACAGTTGAAGAACATCTGAAACTCAAAACAATTGTCAACCAACACCAAAGTCAGAATTTTTAATACGAATGTCAACACAGTTCTACTGTATGGGGCGGAAACTTGGAGAACTACGAAGGTCATCGTCCAGAAGATACAGGTGTTTGTCAACAGTTGTCTACACAAAATACTTCCGATGCGTTGGCCAGACACTATCAGCAACATTCTACTGTGGGAGACGACAATCCAGATTCCAGTAGAGGAAGAAATCAGGAAGAAGCGCTGGAAGTGGGTAGGACACACATCGAGGAAAGCAGCCAACTGCGTCACAAGTCAAGCCCTCACATAGAATCATGAAGGCCGAGGAAGAAGAGGAAGACCAGAGAACAGATTACGCCGAGAAATGGAGATAGACATGAGAGGAATGAACATAATTTGGATAGAACTAAAAAGGAAGGCGCATGACAGAGTGGGTTGGAGAAAGCTGGTCGGCGGCCTATGCTCCGTTGGGGGTAACAGGCGCAAGTAAGTAAGTAAATAGAACGAAAACGCTGTTACACATTAAAGAATGTTTAGTAACGCGAAAATAAATTATCTGGTCAGTTTTATTTTCATAAATGGACGAACAGTTTGTTTCATACATGGATTCTAAATTCAGGTAATGGTCAATACCTTATTTGTTCAGCCTTTAGGTGGTGATCATGTCCTGTTAAACGTGAGTCTGAATCTCACAGGTACTTATTGGTTATTATTGAGAGATAACATGAAGCTTTGGTTCAAGGATTCACGTTAACTATCTTCAAGCACTTCACTTAAGGTATAACTTAAGATATAAAACACGTCTAAGGTTGAATGCAGTACTGTAAAATAGACGTAGTTTTTTCTGTCGCACTGCTTCTTGTATCACTTTCTACACCACATAGTGAATTGTGAGTGTTTATTTACTCACCACTTTTCTGAAATAACATTCAATAATTTATGGTTCATAACAATCAAATCAGCAATACTTCATTAGCTATTCTTTTGTTAAAAATATCACATGTATGAATTTCATAGTTTCCTACGTGTGTGGTGTGGTGGGATCACAACGCTAAGAAGTCCAAATTTCGGATGAGACAGTTGACGATTTCTAGTTAAATTTTAATTAATTTGAGGTCACTGCGAAATATAACTCAAAACTTAAAAGTAAAAACAAGTCTCACACTTTAAAAAAAACTGTGCTTAGTTGAAGATATTTGTGGAAATTTGTTTAATTTCTTAGATGCGTTTGTCACAGACTAATCTCAATTGAAGAATCAACCACTGAAAATCAGAAAATTCTAGTTAGCTATTTTGGTCTAGTATTCTAAGCATTCACTAGATCACTTCAAGGTTTTGAGATTAGATTTCTGAAGGGACTATGGGATCAAACTTCTGAAGTCACATATTACGATGAAACAACTGTCCAGCGCTGTATGGTTTACAATGGCACTCAAACTGAGATCAGCCTTTTGACAACTTCAAAACATACCAGTTCTGTGGTCAATTATAATTATCTACATATTTTATATTCACCACTGAATGTATATCAAATTGCTGAAACTATCGATTGTTTTACTGGATAATTCAGACATTTTTGTCTGATCAATGTTATAATATCTCACTATTATTTTAATACAAAGTAGTGTTTCAATTATCAAATTAAAACGTTATTTGACAAACTGACATTTAACTTAATTGTAATTTCATTAGAATGATTTATGTAAAACTGCCTCATCATTATTAATTAATAAAGTCAAGTAATATAAACAATTCCAACTGAGTCAACAATGAACATGAAAGGGTAATATATAAAACAAACAAACAAACGAGAAAACAAGGAATGAATCAATTATCCCTATTGTTTGTAAAATACTAATCAATCATCAATTTCAATGGAATATTTTAATAATACACCTTATTTGATATTAGAAAATAAATAATATGAATATCAAGGGTGAATTCAGGTTTCCATTCATCTCATGTCATTAAGATAATTCATTGGGGGGGGGGAGGAAGAGAAGTTTCACATCGAATGAGAAGACAGGTATAAGATTAATCATAACTAATGTCTGCATACTTTTAGTAAGATAAATTCGAAATTTGTTTCAGTAGTTCAACTAAATTCATTATTTATTTTTACTTATCCAGTTAAAGTTTTCATTATAAATTCATCCCACTGTATTTATAATGATAATTTTCATTATTATTGGTAATGCTGGTATTTCGGCTTCCCTTTGATATTCAACTTGTTAGTGACATTTTAGTATACCAGTGTATTTTGTAATCTTGAAGTGGCGTATATTTGTGCAAGGTCTTATTTTGTTGATAAATTAACGTATTGATGAGTATATGAAGGTTTAATTTGATAGATACTATCTTAATTCCATTAGTAACCAAAAGAAAAAAAGTTAATTGAACAGTTGAGATTCATTTATTTGTATCTAATCTTTGTATGCAAAAGAATCACGAGCCTACCAAACCTCCTGGTTCTATAAGTTATTAGTCCCAATCGTCAATAAATATGTTTCTATAGAATATACCAACTTTATTCTAACTCAAGTGAACAAATATTTGTAATTTGCCTTAAATATAATATCAGAAGTAGTTTTGTGGATATTATAGTAATTTCAATAGTTGAGATCATGAGTCAATTGAAGCTAGACCACCATCGAAAACCTGAAAGCACTGGACGGCCGTTTTGTCCTATTATGGGACTCCTCAGCAGTGCGCACCCACGATCCCGCACGCGAGCGAGATTCGAACCCAGGACCTATCAGTCTCGCGCGCGAACGCATAACCTCCAGACCACTGAGTCGGAATCAAACGGTGTTAATGTCTAACTTCAACCGATCCACGAAATTGAATGACACATCCACCATTGTCTTCAATGAGTTACTATATCACAACAGACTCGGTTGAACCCCACTGGTCACTGCTTCTCGGTATCGTGGATTCGCACTGCTAAGGAGTCCCACAATGGGACTCAACGGCCGTTCAGTGCTTCCAGGTTTAGCATGGTGGTCTAGCTTCAATTGAACAATGATCTCAACTATCAAATATAATAGACTAATCGAACCTTGTGTACGAAATTTCCTATTATATGAAACATGAAATGTCACAATAATATGATTTAACGCTCATATGAACTTCTGCCAAGACTCTAAGACAGACAAAGCATTGATCAAGGATATATAGCTGACACTATATTGTACTATATTTGTTGAAATCTCGAATATTGAAATTATGTATGGTTCACACTATCTTACTTGGTCTTCTTCAGAGAAGACAATCAAAATTATAGTTGGCATATAATTCCCATTTATACATTAAAATTAAAAACACGAAGTTCAGCGAAGGGATCTCTTTTCAACGAATTTATTATCTAACTGTACAATCGTATATATATATGAAAAAGTTTTATTAAAGGACTAATTCCGTGAGGAAATGTGAACACTACCCTCCAAGGTTATAATACTAGATTACGTAACACGAATAATAACAATAGATTTAG